>NC_045545.1:44892714-45157714 GCF_009769535.1 Thamnophis elegans
GTTTGATTAGATCCAGAAATTTAGAGAAATCTCCACAAAGCCAGGAAGCCCATACAAAGATTGGGAACAAGTAGTTTCTCAATCTAACCTACCTATTTAGGTTACAGCTGTTTTGAGAATAATGAAGCGGGGAAGCCATAAAAATATAACTGAAAATTAATAAATACTGGGTGTACTTTGGTTAAGCAATGTGCTTAATCTTTTCTTCCCAATGGCCTTGTGGATAATAGTAGAAGGCGTTAATAGTGTTTTAAGTTCCTTGTAAAAATATATAATAATATTATATATTTATAATATTATATATAATTTATTATTATTATTATTATTATACAATTGTATCACAGCGGCCAGTTGTTTCGCCGGATTTGGCATTGGTTACTAGTCGGGCCCCACCCAGGGGCCTAGGACGTCGTAACGTATTTTCGTAATATGCGTGCAGATCCAAGCAGTGCGGCTTTTTGCATTTGACTGATGGTGATTTTGTCAATTTTTAACTGTTTTAAATGTAATTCCAGTGCTTTTGGTATAGCACCCAGTGTGCCAATTACCACTGGAATTATCACTGCTGGTTTGTGCCATAGTCGTTGAATTTCGATTTTTAAGTCCTGGTATCTTGCGATTTTTTCATGTTCCTTCTCGGCGACCCTGCTATCACCTGGTATTGCGATGTCTATGATTGTGACCTTATTTTTCTCAACCAGTGTGATGTCTGGTGTATTATGCGCCAGTATTTTGTCGGTTTGTATACGGAAATCCCACAAGATCTTGACCATATATCACCCCTTTTTGGCTAAGAAAGGGGCAGGGAGTAGCTCTGTGTGCTAGGGTCTATTCGTAATTCACAGCCTTTCTCTTTTTTTTTGGCTGTGGACAGAGATTAGATCCAGCGTGAGCGGAGCTTTTATCTCCAGCCAGTTCTTCTCAGCTGCCTTTTTTGCAGCCCCAGACAGGCGAGCCCCCCCCCCCAGGACAAAGCAAAGTTGTTTGAAGCTAGGATTAATACGGGCGGGTCCCACCCCTGTGAGATTTATGCTTTTATTACTATCTTAAACACCAGCACCATTCGTCTTAGAGGCTTCTTTGTTTAAACGGACTTCAAAATGGCGATTTCTCCCCGTTGGTGACTGATAGGGGATGTACTTAGCCGGTTTTACCTTCCTGCAGACCGCTCCTTAACAAAATAATTTTTTTTTTTTTGGAAACAGAGGGGAGCGAAAGCGCTGTTTATTTGTTTATTTATAATGGCACCCAGGTCAAAATCGAAGCGTCTCTCTACAAATGTGCCTAAAGAATCTAAAGAATCTATACTGGAATCGCAGCCCTTGTCTCTTACGCCCTCTACTGGAGAATTTTTAACACAGGAATTTTTCTTTCAAATGCTTAATGATTTTAAACAAGAAATTAAGGAATTTGTATTGGAGCTATATGATGATTTAAAGTCTAAAATTGACCAAATGAAGGCGAATACGTTTGCAGCCGTGTCTGCCCTGTCAGATTATTCTGCTGAAATAGAGAATAAATTGGAAAGCTTGGAGGAGGCTAATTTTAATTTGACTACTAATATTCAAATATTACAACAAAAAATTAGAGACACTCAAGAACAGCTCGTGATGATAAACTTTAATAAGAAGGCATTCGCAATAAGAGTCAGAGGATTCCGCGAAAAGGAGCGAGAGAATCTGAAACAGACCTTTGTTGAAGCCTTCAGCCATGCGGTGGGAAGCCCGGGACTTAACTTTGATTGGCAGATTCGGAAAATCTATCGCCAGAACTCGTTGGTAGCGGAACAGCGACAGCTCCCGAGGGACATAATTATATATTTTTCCACAAAAGAATCCAGAAACGCGATTATGCAAAAGTTTCATAATAATAGTCTGCGAGTTGATGACCAGGACTTGATTGTCTTCAAAGAAATACCTTTCCAGATGTTGAGAGCAAGAAGAGACTATGCTTTTTTAACTAAAGAGCTTAGAAATCAACAGATTCAATATAGATGGGAGGCCCCAGCCGGCATTACGGTCACATTTGAGAATCAAAGACTTCGTCTTAACTCTGTTTCGGAGGCTCGAGATTTCTATTACAAGACTTTGAAGGCGGGACTTCCTGATTCACTTGGAAAAGAGGAGAGACAAGCTGAAGGAGAAGGCAAGCAACAGACCACATGGCTGCAAGATGGAGGGGGTAGCCTTTCCTCCCTCGGAGAAGCAGAAAAGCGAAGATCGAGGATTTAGACATTTTAAAATATTTGCCAAAGTTGTGGACTGAATGGGGGTTTGCGACCTCTCTCCGGTAGAAAAAGCGGAACTTATTGGTGGGGTGATACTGATTGTATATATGTAAAATGAATGCGGAATGATTTATGTTGTTTAAATTCTGTTAGAAGGGATTACTTTAAAACAGAAGGTAAACTGACTCTTGTTGAAAGTATTATTTGAATATGTGGAATGATCCATGCTATTTAATTTTTATTAGAAGGGAAAGCTTGGTGAAATTATTTTGAGTTGGATTTTAAATTAATGTCTGCATAAATTTGATAGTGGTAAATATCAGAGAAGCAAGGGATGAGGGTAAAATGCATGCGGAA
Organism: Thamnophis elegans; assembly: GCF_009769535.1. Taxonomy (NCBI): domain Eukaryota; kingdom Metazoa; phylum Chordata; class Lepidosauria; order Squamata; family Natricidae; genus Thamnophis; species Thamnophis elegans. The sequence continues at coordinate 44,895,299 of NC_045545.1, forward strand.
TGATTTACGTATATTGGTGGGGTGATATTGAATGTATATATGTAAAAGGATGCAAAATGATTTATGTTGTTTAAATTCTGTTAGAAGGGAAAGCTGGACGAGATTATTTTTTAAAACAGAAGGTTAACTGATTCTTGTTGAAAGTATTATTTGAATATGTGGAATGATCCATGCTATTTAATTCTTATTAGAAGGGAAAGTTTGGTGAAATTATTTTGAGCTAGATCTTAAACTAATGTCTGCATAAATTTGATAGTGGTAAATATCAGACAAGCAAGGGATGAGGGTAAAATGCATGCGGAATGATTTACGTTGTTTAAATCCTATTAGAAGGGAAAGCCGGTCGGGATCATCTTAAGATAGAATGTAAACTGATTTTTGTGTAAAGTAATACTTGATTCACGCTGCTTAAATTTTACTAAGAAGGGAAAGTTTGGTTAGATTATTTTGAATTACTGTTTGAAAATAAGGTTAAGAAAGATTATTTACGCTGTTTAAATCCTATTAGAAGGGAAAGTTTGATTATTCTTCTGTAAAGTAATATTTGAATATGTGGAATGATCCACGCTGCTTAAATTTTACTAGAAGGGATTATTTTTGAGCTAGATTGTATATTGATGTCTATACAAATTTGTACAAATGTTTATCTGAATACAAGGTTAAGGAAGAGGAACGGGAGAGTCTACAGGAGGTTGGGGTAAATAACAAAGAAGTAAGAGACGAGAATAAAATATAGATAGAATGACTTACACTATTTAAGCATAGATAAAGATGGGGGGCTGAGCTTAACACAAAGAGTTCTTTTTCTTTTTTTTCCTTTTTCTTTTTTCTTTTCTTTCTTTTTTCTTGTTTTTCTTTCCTTTAATATATTACTTTTATTTTTAATCCATACGAACACAAGATACTTTAGATAGAAGGCAGTGCCAGGTGTGGGCCCCGGGAAGTCGGGAGGATTAGGGATGGGGATTTATGGGGGGTGGGTGGGTGGGTGTTAACATAGTCTCAATAAGAACAAGAATGCACTTATATACGGTTGTTGTTTTTTTCCTTTTTTTTTCTCTTTTCTTTCTTTATATTTTTTTTCCTTGGTTTATTTTACTTTTTATCAGATTAAACAACACTTGAATAAAGGCATACACCAAGGAGGGAGGTAGAGGGAAAGAAGAGGGAGAAGTAAGGAAGGAGTAAGGGGAATGTAAGGAGGGCGTGTTGGGAGTAAGGGGAGAAGGAAGGTTTGAGGGGAAAGGGAAGTAGGAGGGGAGTGTTAGAGGGAGGAAAGGAAAGTTGGAGGGGGTAGATGGGGTGTATGGAGGATGGAAGTGTCAGGTGGGGTTGTGAATGATGAGTTGTGTTTTCTTTTTTATTTTGTTTTTTTTTTTTCTTTTTCTTATAGCAAATACTCTGTATATAAGTGATTGTAAAATGGAATGTGAAAATGAATAAAATATATTTTTTTTAAAAAAAAAAGATCTTGACCATCTGATTTTCGGTGACTTTTTCAGGCTGAGGTTCCCACCAGTTTGTTGCTGTTTTAATATTATAATTTTTGCACAAATTCCAATGGATCATTTGTGCTACTGAATTGTGCCGCAATTTATAATCAGTCTGTGCGATTTTTTTACAGCAGCTGAGTATGTGATCAACAGTTTCATCAGCTTCTTTGCAAAGTCTGCATTTGGCATCAGAGGATTTTTTGATTTTGGCCTTAATGGCATTTGTGCAGATAGCTTGTTCTTGCGCAGCCAGGATTAGTGACTCTGTTTCTTTCTTTAATGTACCTGTTGTTAACCATAACCAAGTTTGTTCACTGTCCAATTTATCTTTTATTTTTTCCAGAAATTGGCCATGCAGTGCTTTGTTCTGCCAACTCTCCATTCTTGATTTTATCACATCTTTTCTGTATTCTTGTTTCGTCTGTTGGGCCTTCAGTAGATTTTTGTTCTTTACTTCGATTAATAGATGTTCTTGACTTTCTTTTAAATAATCAGCCAGTGCATGTTTTTCTTCTTCAACTGTTTGCTTCACTTGTAATAATCCTCTGCCACCTGATTTTCGGGGCAGATATAGTCTATCAGTATCACCACGTGGATGTAAACTGTAGTGCATTGTCATTAGTTTCCTGGTTTTTCGGTCCAAAAGGTCCAAATCAGCTTGTGTCCAGTTAACTATACCAGCTGTGTATCTTATAACTGGTATTGCCCAGGTATTTATGGCCTTGATTGTATTTCCACCATTCAATTTAGATTTCAAAATTTTCCTAACTCTGTTGGTGTACTCTCGCCTGCCAATAGTTTTTACTTCTCCATGCTTGATGTTATCCAACTGCAGAATGCCTAAGTATTTGTAGGCTTCATTTTCTTTGCATTTAATTAATTGGCCATTGGGCATTTCAATTCCCTCACATGCAGTGATTTTGCCCCTTTTTATGGATACAGTGGCGCATTTTTCCATGCCAAACTACATTGAAATATCGGTGCTGAATACTCGGACTGTGTTTGTCAATGATTGGATTTCTATTTCTGACTTTCCATAGAGTTTCAAATCATCCATATATAGTAAATGCATTATTATTATTATTATTATTATTATTATTATTATTATTATTATACAATTGTATCACAGCGGCCAGTTGTTTCGCCGGATTTGGCATTGGTTACTAGTCGGGCCCCACCCAGGGGCCTAGGACGTCGTAACGTATTTTCGTAATATGCGTGCAGATCCAAGCAGTGCGGCTTTTTGCATTTGACTGATGGTGATTTTGTCAATTTTTAACTGTTTTAAATGTAATTCCAGTGCTTTTGGAATAGCACCCAGTGTGCCAATTACCACTGGAATTACCACTGCTGGTTTGTGCCATAGTCGTTGAATTTCGATTTTTAAGTCCTGGTATCTTGCGATTTTTTCATGTTCCTTCTCGGCGACCCTGCTATCACCTGGTATTGCAATGTCTATGATTGTGACCTTATTTTTCTCAACCAGTGTGATGTCTGGTGTATTATGCGCCAGTATTTTGTCGGTTTGTATACGGAAATCCCACAAGATATTGACCGTCTGATTTTCTGTGACTTTTTCAGGCTGATGTTCCCACCAGTTTGTTGCTGTTTTAATATTATAATTTTTGCACAAATTCCAATGGATCATTTGTGCTACTGAATTGTGCCGCAATTTATAATCAGTCTGCGCGATTTTTTTACAGCAGCTGAGTATGTGATCAACAGTTTCGTCAGCTTCTTTGCAAAGTCTGCATTTGGCATCATCAGAGGATTTTTCGATTTTGGCCTTAATGGCATTTGTGCGGATAGCTTGTTCTTGCGCAGCCAGGATTAGTGACTCTGTTTCTTTCTTTAATGTACCTGTTTTTAACCATAACCAAGTTTGTTCACTGTCCACTTTATCTTTTATTTTTTCCAGAAATTGACCATGCAGTGCTTTGTTCTGCCAACTCTCCATTCTTGATTTTATCACATCTTTTCTGTATTCTTGTTTTGTCTGTTGGGCCTTCAGTAGATTTTTGTTCTTTACTTCGATTAATAGATGTTCTTGACTTTCTTTTAAATAATCAGCCAGTGCATGTTTTTCTTCTTCAACTGTTTGCTTCACTTGTAATAATCCTCTGCCACCTGATTTTCAGGGCAGATATAGTCTATCAGTATCACCACGTGGATGTAAACTGTAGTGCATTGTCGTTAGTTTCCTGGTTTTTCGGTCCAAAAGGTCCAAATCAGCTTGTGTCCAGTTAACTATGCCAGCTGTGTATCTTATAACTGGTATTGCCCAGGTATTTATGGCTTTGATTGTATTTCCACCATTCAATTTAGATTTCAAAATTTTCCTAACTCTGTTGGTGTACTCTCGTCTGACAATAGTTTTTACTTCTCCATGCTTGATGTTATCCGACTGCAGAATGCCTAAGTATTTGTAGGCTTCATTTTCTTTGCATTTAATTAGTTGGCCATTGGGCATTTCAACTCCTTCAGATGCAGTGATTTTGCCCCTTTTTATGGATACAGTGGCGCATTTTTCCATGCCAAACTGCATTGAAATATCGGTGCTGAATACTCGGACTGTATTTGTCAATGATTGGATTTCTATTTCTGACTTTCCATAGAGTTTCAAATCATCCATATATAGTAAATGCGAAATTTTTTCAGCTTTTTTGGCTGTTTGGTAGCCTAATTTCATTTTTTTAAAGATTACTGATAGTGGGATCATTGCGATGATGAAGAGAAGAGGTGAAAGTGAATCACCCTGGAAAATTCCTCGCTTGATATTAACCATTCCGTAGCTCTCATTCCCTACTGCCAACTCAGTTCTCCATTGTTTCATTGCCTTTTCAGTAAAGGATGTAATATTTTTGCTAATGCCAGTTGTTTCTAAGCATTTTATGATCCAACTATGTGGCAGTGAGTCAAATGCCTTTTTGTAATCAATCCAGACCATATTCAAGTTCGTTTTTCTGTTCTTACAATTTTCTAATATCATTTTATCAATTAGAAGCTGATCTTTTGTGCCCCTGCTCCTTCTTTTGTTGCCTTTTTGCTCTACTGGCAAGATGTTGTTTGTTTCCAAATAATCCATCATGTTATCTGCAATAATGCCTGTGAGTAATTTGAAGGTTGTTGGCAAGCATGTTATTGGTCTGTAGTTTTCAGGTGTTGTTCCTTTAGTTGGATCTTTCTGAATCAAGTATGTTTTTCCAGTTGTCAACCATTCATCAATTTGGCCCTTTTGTAAAATTTCATTCAGTTGCCTGGCCAATATTGCATGTAAACTGGTCAGATATTTGAGCCAGAAACCATGTAATTGGTCCTTTCCAGGTGATGTCCAATTCTTTACCTTTTTAACTCGATTTTTGATCATCTCAGTTGTTATTTCTAATACTTGCATTTGTTTGTTGCCAATGCTTTTCTCAAAGTCATGTATCCACTTTGCTTCCTTGTTGTAGTCCTTTGCATTTTCCCACAATTCTTTCCAGAATTCAACTGTGGCCTGCTTTTCTGGTTTTTCACTTTTGGTGTCACCATTCACATTAAGACTTTGATAAAAACGCCGTTGGTCTGATCGAAATTGCTGATTTTGTTTATATTGGATGATTCATGCCTCATATCTTTCAATTTTTCTAGCTGTTGCTGTTATCTGCTGTTTTACAATCTCTACAGCTTCATTGATGTTTCTTGTATCCAATCTATATCTCCTGATTAGCCGATCTATGATTTTGTTGTTTTTAAGTCGTTGCTCATGCATGTTCTTTAAGTTACTAGCATCTGCCCTTAATTTTTTGATTTTTTGTTCTAAACGGATTTTCCACTTTGGCTTTGGTGCTTTTTCTGTTGTGTGACTAGGTATTTTAATTTTAATGCCTAGTTCATTAGTGACTATTACAGCTGCGCTGTACATTAACTGGTTTGTTTCCAAGATGGATCCCGGTTCAATTGTTGAAAACACTGCATTAACCATTTTCATGATAGGGGCCAAAATTTTCTTAGGCACAGTTTTTAGTGATGGTAAACGTTGCCTTTCCTCATTAAGCAGAAAATGTTCCATGATCTTATCCTTCAATTCTTTTTGTTTTTGAGTTAGTTCATCAGTTGGTTCAATGATAACTGGTTCTAGTGGTGGTGATGTTATTTCCTCCCCGAGAGCTTCTTCTGGGAGTTCTACTATAGTGTCTTTAGTTGTGTCTTGAATATCAGTTATTTCCGCTTGTGATATTGTTTTTTGGGTTTTGCAGTTTGCCTGAATTTCCTCATGTTCAACTTCACTAAACACTTTATTCCGTATAATAAATCGCCTTTGATCTGCTAGTCGTTGTTCACTAACATTTGAATCTGGATATTGTTGTTTCCATAATTCATACATTCGCTTTAAATATCCTCTTTTTTCTGGCTCTGAGTTGTAGTAACAGGCCATTATGGCACGGTTTTCATCTGCACTATATTTTTGTCGTTTTGTTGGCTGGTCCACTTGTAGCCCACTTGTCGACGGATGTCCAGGGACCCCAACATCCGCCGCGGCCCTTGTTAACCCGCGCGACGACCGATGCGGTATGGAATTCTTATTCGTTTTTTTCACCATATTTTATGGGTTGGCGGGGGTTTTTTTTACGGGACCAGATGCCAACCTGATCCCAACCTTCCTCCTTTCTCATCCGGGCTTGGGACCGGCAACGGCGGAGTTATTATTATTATTATTATTATTATTATTATTATTATTATTATTGCCAACATATTAAAACTGAAGATTATATATCTTCAGATGGGCTAAATTAGATGCAATTTGGAAGGTCCCTGCACTGTACATCTAGTCTTTTGTTTTTATATTAATTGTAGACATAGCAACCAAGGGTTTCTTTTTCCATACCAAGCTGTTTTTCTGATTAAAATAATTACTCATTGCTTCTCGTTTTAATAGGAAAAATCTGCAGATAACTTTATACTACCTGTCCCCTACCCTTAAAGAAATTGTAGCTTCTGAAAGAAAATTGTCAGAGTGGGAAGGATTGGGCTGTGTCCCCCACAAACCAATGCAACTATTATTAATTTTTTTTAAAAAGTGAAGATATTTTGTTCAGAGATTTATCACAGTGATTATACCTAAGTCAGACAATGTCATTTCTGAGAAAGGAGAGTAATTGACAGGGCTCACTTTCATCTAAAACATGACGCTGCATATTCTACCAAAAGGAAGAATGCACACATGGCATTTTGAAAGTTTTTCTTTAGGGAAGTGCATGGTATACAAACCATGCCCAAAGCAGGATTCTCTATTACCCCCTGGCATAGACACTTAATGCCATGGTCATACTGGAAGAAAATCAAAGTGAAATACTTTGCATTATGGAGTGGGAAAGGGACAGTTGTTTCCTGGTGACTTACGGCAGTTCCACTGGAGGAGTTCATACGGGAGGGGGGGTGTCTCATTTTTGAGGATCTTAGGCCTAGACCTAACTTCTGTTGGCTATTTCAGAAAGAGCTAACATATAAAGGCGTACAAACACTTTCAATTAAAGAGGCTATCAAGCAGTTAATAAAGCATTGAGAAGATCAGTGTCCTGTTTCTGAGTCAAAAGGTTTATGAGACTTGATTCTGAGCCAAGATGGTGCAGTGGTTAGAGTGCAGTACTTCAGGCTACTTCAGCTGACTGTTAGCTGCAGTTCAAATCTCACTGGCTCAAGGTTGACTCAGCTTTCCATCATTCCAAGGTGGGTAAAATGAGGACTCAGATTCTTGGGGGCAATAGGCTGACACTGTAAACCGCTTAGAGAGGGCTGTAAAAGCATTATGAAGTGGTATATAAGTCTAAGTGCTATTGCTATTCCTCAGGGACTGCTAGAGAGTGTGAGAGGCTATGATATGAATGCAAAGGGTCTTGTGTAGATAATCAAGATCCATTTCAGTGTCAAGACAATCCAGTGAAACCTTATGCTAGTTGTGGTGGTTCATCAAACAAGTTATTTTTTAAAAGGCCACAGAAAAATACCCAAAGTTGTAATTCAGTTCCCAGATCTTTTTATTAAGACTTTTTTATAGTTTGACAAGAAGAGCCATGTGTACAGCACAGAAGATAATAGTTCTAAATACTGTCTGGGAATGCAGTAACAGCACTGAGGGGGAAACAGTCTAATGGTTCTTCTTTTTCCTTAAATACATCCACAAGCTACTTTCACCTTGCAACATCTTGTGGCTTCAAATTCCCAAATAGTTCCATGAATATCATATACAGAAAGGGAATTTCCTACTGAAGAAGCCAGGAATACACACAGTAGAGTCTAAAACAAAATACTATCTGCAGACAATGCTAGGTTGGCACTTACATGTTGAAGCATCTGCAGGAGTCTGCTGGAAGGTATCTAAGATTAGCAGTGTCCATCTGTAATGAAGTCCAGGAACCATTCACATTTCTACAGTGAAATAGCAGCAATGCTGGCCAACAAGTTGGTCCACACAATAAAACGCTGATTGTGAAACATTCCAAATGCTTGTACTGGTTGACAGCCCATCTTGACATTGATAGTATGGAGTAACCCTGGATGTCTCAGATACATTTTTATATATTGAATACACAGCAAGCAGGATTACAGCAAATTGATAGGTCCTTCCAGCTTACATTCTCCTTGTATACATTTTTAACAGGAACATTTCTTGAGCCAATCCCAGCTTCTAGTGACAGTCACTGAGGATTCAAGAGTCCTGAAAAAACAAGCATTTTCAGATTTTTTCACAGTAAAAGATTACAAGCAGGCAATAAAATAAACTCCAACCAATCCCCCTTTTCAGTTCTGTCTCATGACCAAAGTTTGCCTTGGGGTTAGTTTTGATTGAATAGATCTGGCATTGACACACTATTAAATACCTTTTGCTTCCCATTGACTACTGGGACTTGAATGGATTTAAAATAAACTTTTTTGTAGCGACATGAAATGAGAAAAATGGGATCTTTCTTCTGGAGGTTCCAAAGCTGCTTCAAAGGGAAGAGCAGTGATGATTCATTCAGCTTTCTAAAGGCCTCCAAAAATGCCCAGATGCACACAGGGTGGCTTGGCTGACCGAGAAGAATAAGACAAAAGCACAGTGGGAACGGAGAGCACTATATCTGACTAACTACACAAAGAGCATTTTCATTTTCAGAAGGATCATCAGATCACCACAAGGTAGCATCTGCTCACAAAAAGGTGACCCCCCCCTCCACCACACACACACACATTTTTGACTGTACGAATATTGTTCTGGAACACATCTGTTTCTGGCTAACACATTAAATCTACATAGTGGACCATTTACTTTACCATTAGTTTAATAAAAGTTTAGGACATTGGAAATTAAATCAAAGATATAGTAAGAATGCCATTCTTGAGGCTTAATAAAGAGGGAATAATTAATTCATGCAATCTCAAAACATTTCAGTATCAATGAAGTAAAAAACAGCAAAAAGACTTATAACACAGCCTTCAGCAATTTAGGTTACAGAAATACCAAATACAGCCAGGATCAAACAGGTCAGGATCAAACTCCTGGCAGTGGGCAGAGTTAGCCTGCAATACTGTATTCTAACCACTGCATCACCAGGACTAATTGGTCCCTGAAAATATCCTTTCCTTTTGGAGAAACTGTAACCCAAGTTACTCAGGTATTTCTCAACTTATGACCACATTTGGGGCAAGAATTTCCATTGCTAAGCAGGATGGTTGTGAGTTGCACCTGATTTTATGGCCTTTTTGCCATGGTTATTAAACAAATTGCTGCAGTTACTAAGTCAATCATGCGGTTATTAAGTGTATCTGGATTTCACCATTGCTTTTACTTGTCAGGAGCCAGCTGGAAAGCTTGCAAATGATGATGTAGCACCCTGGGATGCTACAACGATCATAAATACATATCAGTTGCCAAGTGCCTGAATTCTGAACCTGTGACTATGAGATGTGCGATTGTCATAAATGTGAGGAGCTGTCATAAGTCATTTTTTACCAGTGCCGTTGTAACTTTCAGCAATCACTGAACAAATAGCTGTAATATGAGGATATATATTTATACTCAGTTTGGAAAAGGAGAAAGCAGATTATTCTTATATTACCAGTTAAAAAATGGGTGTAGACAAAGGGAGTGGCATGTCTAAGTTTAGGAAAATCCGGCTGATAATTAAATAAGTGGATTTTTAATTCATAGCTTTAATTGGCAGGCCAGCCTCTTCTTTGAACTTAAAAGGAACACATTAACAGATAACTCTTTTCCCATCCATTGCTGATCTCTTATGAGAAGGCAATGCTCTGAACTGAAATTTTTCCTGATGGAACAATATGCCTCAAGGGGCCGAATGAATTCTCCTCTCTCCAGGACTAGAGTTCCTTCTTGGGAAAAAATTTAGTGGTTAAACTTCGTCCTGTTAAACAACTGCTGTTAGACTTGAGGAAAAAAATAGCAAAGCCAGTTGAAGGGGGACTGAAACCTCCAGAGTTTCATATTATTGCACAGTATCTTCAGTAGTTTTATTTATTATAGCCACATTATGATTAGAAAACACTCCAACTGATTCACATATGCATGACAACACTACATCACTCAATGATCAATCACTCTGGCTTGCAGCTGGAAGTGCCTCAGTTAAAAAGCACATTAGTTCTAAGGAGAAGTGTTTAATCTCTAATAGCTGTTTTACTTATACAAGGCACAAGCTAAGTACAGCTGTCTTGAGCTGACTGGAACATCTCTATGAAAGAGAAAATCTATGCAAATCTAATCTTGCTTCTAAAATCTCATACTGCTAATAAAGGGCAAATCTTGGGGGCGGGGAGGGGGGATTAATGATGAAATAGGTATATCAGGTCATTTCCCAGTAATCTGAACTTTCAGTCCCTGGCAATCAAAGCACTAACCTAGCCTCTAAGACAGAGGTGGGTTCTAGCCGCATTACTGCCGGTTTGTTTGTGTGCATGCGCAATTCAATAGAAATTTTTCTGTGCATGCACAGAATTAAAAAACAAGATGGCGGAGACGACTGCGGCAACCAGGGAACCGGGCCGAACTGGTAGGAACACTGATCTGAGATCATAAAACTTCAAGTTAGTAGAGCAGCTTGTAATAGATGGATGGGGGGCGGGGAAAGTGTATAAAACAGGAATAGTCAACCAGTTCAAAATACATAGAAGACCCTTGTCAAACTTCAAAGTGTGCCCTGCTGTTGCAGCTATCTTTTCGTTTCTCAGCTTGCCACAGACTAATGGGGGAGGTTTGGAATGCCAGCCCAGACAACAAGAAACCATCCCATGGGAACCAAGGCCATCTCAACAGATGTTTGGCAAGAGCCTGAAGGAGTTGCCATAATGACACCAGAATACCTATTTGGACAATATGACCTGGTTGAGGGAGGGGGGGAAAGAAGTCATTGTTTAATTAGGTGAAAACCGCAGGAACTAGTAAATAGTTGATTTTGCTTCATGCATGCTGAAATGATGTACTCAATAAAATTATGCTTAAAGAGATCTGATTGTCTCTAGAGCTGGCATGGTTGGGTTCGTCAGTCGGAACCTTGACAATCCTATCTGGCATAAAAACAATATGCTATTTAGCCATAGCAGTACAGTGTACTTTTTATACACAACGGAGTACACAAATGCTTCATACATACCCACAGACAGGCAAAGTAAGTGCTATAAAAGTGAACCAGCCCTCAGTTCCTTTCATCATGTCCATGTTTTACTGAAAGAAGAGATCTAGGAACAATTAAATTCAAATAATCTACAATGAGAATAAGAACCAAAAGTAACTTAGTTATATTTGCCTTGATTTTAAAGTTTCACATAGAATTGCTGCAGGGTGAGCTTTGCAAAATTCAAGTGGCTGATACATGGGGTCACTGCACTCAGTAAGTTGTTTTTATATTGCATGAGATCTTGGTCTACATAGTTCATTATCTGCACAGACCACTGGCAGCAACTTGGAATGCCAGACTGGAGTCTTTCCAATCTTATTTGAATCTGTTGGGATTTTTGACACGTATCAACCAGGTGCCTCTCTCTAAACTATTACTTTATTAGAGAGACAGAAGAGGGAGTGGAGATTGCAAGAATAAGGAACTTGCAACCTGAACCTCTGCATGTCCCTTCAAAAATAGGTTCTGCAGGATATTCCCTAATAAGTATACAGGAAATTGTATTTTTCAGAATACACTCCCCAAACTGAACTGATTTCTATTTTAGTCCTGAACCTTTAAAAAAAATACCTAATAACTGTTACACAAAATTAATACATTCCATTCAGACCAAGGCATTTGCACACACATAACTTTGTAGCCTAATCTTTTGGATATATTTGTTTATTTGCTGAAATGGGTAAAACTAGATGAACATTTGATTGACCGTTCTGTGTTTCCATAAATGCTGCAGGAATTAAAGGTTTGCTTTTTCTGCTAAGACTGTACTTGATCCAAATATCTATTTATTACAATAAGCTAACACTAACTGATATCCTGTTTCTAACCACAAAAAAAATCTTACTGGCAAGGCAGAAAAACCACTAGCACAGATGATTTCTGGGCAGCTCAATTATTGCTATGCTATTTAAGCAAAGTGGCTAGCTAACACTCTCGTAATTTCCATTTTCTCCACTCTCCTTGTGCCCCTCTGAGAAAACAAAGGTATTTAAGAATTAAATATTCATATGCAAACTATTTCACGTGTCCATTGTGTCTTTGGACAAAGTAACTTGAACCAACGGTATATATAAAGGCTGCATTCTATGTTTTAAAAGGATCAGATTAATTTTCCAGGAGTCTGGTCTGTCAGTGTCACTCATGTCAAAGAAGGCTCCATGATTAGAATCAATGTATTTCTAATTGATAAATACGATGGAGACACAGCAGCCAAGCTATTTTAGGATGTGCTGCTGATATGTTTGCTGTAATATATATTGTGGTTGAATAATTTGCTGAAAACATGTTGCCCTGGATCAGAAATGCAAAAATATTGTCTATCGACATTCCCTCTGTAGACCCACCAGAATGACCTATCAAGTTGAAAATGTTGTATCTTTTTTGCATATTGTAGAACTTATGGAGGGCTAAGGAATGCTCACTTTGAAACATAGCCTTCAACATGCTAGGCAAAGCATGCTGGGGCCTCTCAAATCAACAGATGTTCTGCATCTCCTCACTAGACCAGCATGTCAATTCATATCTGCCTTGCTTTCCTACTAGAGATCTACATAAAACAGTGTGTATGTATATGGGTACAATTGATTTATAGTGTGTCTTTGCACCATTCCAAAAATCAACTCTGTTCCTGTACAATCCCACACAGTCATCTGTGTCGCTGGCTCAGCTACAGCTAAAATTTCCATTTGTAATGTTTTAATTCTATAGGTAGCCTATTTTTCTGTTGCTGGGAAGACTTGTGTCACCACAACTCAAAGCAGTCATCATTTTACAGCTCTTTCCTTGTGCATCTTCTATATTCTGTTCAAGGTACTTCTCTGTAAGCATTCCAGACAATTACTCTCAACCCCACTCCAGCTAATCTAGTAAATTTGCAAGAATGCTTAGAAATAATGGAGAAAGGTCTGGTTGCAGAAACACCAACATGCTAGTTTCATCGTGGTAATTTGCAGGAGGCTTTTCAGAGCAACGGAGGAACAGCATCTTTGCAGCTAAGAATTTTTCCTTAAGGTCAACCGTTCAGTATTTATTTGTAAACAATCAAATGTACAGAACACCAGCTGAAAATACAGCTGGATGCTGGCACCATCAAGTTAACTCATTTCTCTTTTGTGTGGAGTAGAGATGAAAACATGTTTGTTGATCCAGGACTGATGATAGCTCAGGGAATGGGACATTGTTCATATTTTTGTACCATCCTTTTGATTTCCTAGAGATGAATCTGAATGACTCAAGGTGTTCTTGTGCCTTCAGAATGTGAAGAGAACAGAAATAAAAATGATAACAAGTTATCTTTTGAATTGTTTTGGGGAAACTGGAGAACAAAAATAGTAGTAGTGTGGAAATATTCATTCATATAGTTTTGCTCTCCTTCCTATTTAAGAAGGAAATACCAGAATGAATTGAGATCTGAGTTCAAGAGCTTTAGGATTCAACAACCATTAGCTTTCCAACAGTTCTTTTCTTATAACAATTCAAAGAATACTTCTAACAGTTGGCAGAATCCATTTGATTAACATCTAACAGTGCTCTTCACTTATCAGGGATGGTCTTACCACTATTAAAAAAGGTTCTGCTAAGCTTTCTGGTGTCTTACTCCCTAATTCTAGTTTTTTTTCTCAAAGTAGCAGGGATATTAGTCATGCTTTGTACACTAAGTTGCATAATGTCAAGTCTAAAAATTGCATAGTGGGGCTACATGTCACTTCTAATAAACACTGGCTCAAACAATATTGTCCTTGCTGATTAAAAATACTTGGTGCACGTTAAGTTTCTTAATGTCAGAAGGGCAAAGACTCATCCTTGCTTTAAGCAGAGATCAGATTCACACCCAACTTCTGCCTGGTACCTGATACCAAGGAAGTAACAACCTCTGTGTACCTATGTGTAGCCTAATTATTCCCCCACCGACCATCATGCACCCCTCTTCAACCTACAATCCAAGTTGCTTTTTAAAAATTGGCAAATCATTTAGCACAACAAAATCATTCGTTTGTGTATGTGTGTGTGTGTTTTTACTGGCTTCCTGCATAAGTATGAGGAAATTGTCTGTAAAACATATGCATGGAATGGTGAAATCTCACTGGGATAATTTGATTAAGCTTCCTGTCTTAGAAAAGGCCACAGCTGTCTCATCAGGAATTCAATCCAGGTCTTAATAGCATGTGCATACCTTCTATTTTATTGTTGAACACTATAAAATAGGTAATTACCTATTGGAAGATAGGAAACCTGCTTTCAAATAGTACAAGAAAGAATTTTGTGCAAATCACTGGATACCAATCAAGGAATAGCGAAAGCCCAAATTTATACAGCTGCTGGCCATTAAGCCATCACTACTCAGGTATACTGCTATCCAATCATTCATAAATCTCTCTTTGCCTTACATCCTGCCTATCTGAGCCAGCCTACAAAAGCAAAAGCTTCCAATGGAAGAGAATATCTGTAGCCCAGAATTGAACAATAGAGTCTCTGGTGCTTTCTAAGCTTTATTGTTGTTTACAGATGTTTCATTATCCAACTAGGTAACATCAGTGTTAGCATCTGTGGGTTTGTTTCCTGTTTATATGCAGTAGTCATGCCAGAATTGGTGGGGGTGTTTCTCCTTTATAGTTTCTGATAAGAACTGCCAAAGGGGGAAAAAACTACACCTGGTAAGCCAAACTACCATATACAAAATGAGAGCAAACCTCACACTCACTAGGACTGATGACATTACCAAGCCAGGTAATGAAATGTCTGCAACCAAACAACCACACTGAGAGACTGCCAAATACTCCAAAGCAAAAATTAGCTGAGCATTTAATGTACTAGGAATCAAGAGCAAAAGGCAGTGTCTGACATAGTAGAGGAAGATATTGCTGCAAAACAATGGGGAATATGCAAAGTATAAATAATTAATTAATCAATCAATCATAGGATTGCTTTAATGTAAGAGCAGTTGACAACTGTTTTTGCTGTTTTGTCTAACAGCTGACAATTAAAAATGCAGATTCCTGAAGGAACTTATTATGAATCAATGGGATCTAAAGTTGTATAAAATAATGTATGGCAAATCTACAATGCCCCTGGCTAAAATGTTGTAAAATTAAAAACGGCCACTTTCAAATCATAATCCAACTGTAAGCTTGTGCAAAATTATTTTTTCAATCTGCGGGAAAGACAAAAATGTATCTTTGCATATGAATGAAAAAGATAGAAAATTTTGCTCCTGCCTCCCTGAATTGTTCTCTGTTATCTTACAAAGTGAAAACATTACAATATTTAATTTTCAGGCACAAGTCTCAGGTATTATATGAGTTAGCTACTTGATTTCTAGATGGCACCTACTGTACTTTCTCTGCTCCACAGAATCCTATTATCCTGGTCAGATATAAAGGTCTAAAAGGCACTGCTGGTTTGGGTATTATTTGAGTGAAGCTGCACAAAGGAAAAGTGTGAGCAAACAGGGTTCCTAAAATAACTTTTCCTCAATCAGAAATAGCAGGAAAGGTCCTAAGCAGGGGTGAAATTCAGCAGGTTCTGGAGAACTGGTAGCGGAAATTTTGAGTAGTTCGGAGAAGCGGCAAATACCACCTCTGCCTGGCCCCAGAGTGGGGAAGGAATGGGGATTTTGCAATATCCTTCCCCCAGAAATTGGGAGGGAATGGGAATTTTGCAATATCCTTCCCCTGCCACGCCCCCAAGCCACGCCCCCAGAACCAGTAGTAAAAAAAATTGAATTTCACCACTGGTCCTAAGGAATTCCTGTAATGGCTCTACACATTTCAAGCAATCACTTAGATCATATGCACTGTATACAGGTAGCATATGACCATTTCAACTTATAACCATTTGTTTAGTGACCATTCAAAGATACAAAGGCATTGAAAAAAGGGACTTATGACTGGGGTTTTTTGCACTTACAACCATTGCAGTATAGGTATAGGTCACTAAATGAACTGTTGTAAGTCGAGGACTACCTGTATCTCAGTTGTATATGATCAAAATCCAGATGCTTGGCAACTGGCATGTTTATAATGGTCACAGTGTCCAGGTCATGTGATCATCTTTTGCAACCTTCTGACAAACAAAATAAATGGGGAAGCCAGATTCACTTAACAACTGTGCTACTGATACAACAGCTGCAATTATTTTTTTAACATCTGTTGTGAGAAAGGTTGCAGAAGTGGGCAAAATTCACTTAACAAATGTCCCACTTAACGATGGAACTTTTGGGCACAATTGTGGTCATTAGTCGAGGACTACCTGTATCAAAAATTAGGCAAAATAGAATGATGTTTGGATTAGTGGATAATCTTTATTTTACTTTTACATCATCTGCTTTTAAAGTTTCTGGGATAAAGATGTATATGGCAGATAACACAATTGTTTAAAAAAAATCACTGGAAATTTTTTACATTTATTTTCAAAACAATTGTCGTAAGAAAATACATTTAATTTTATTTAAATATAATTGGGTGAAAAACAATGAACACTCAAACTGTTCTAAAACTAAATCAAGGATGTTGTGGCAGCTGCCATCTCAAACCACTTTGCACCGTCATGCACAAGTGAACTGTTTAATAAATGGAATTTCAAGAAGTATGCTTTGTTTTATGGAGTCAAGAATAATTGTAGTTAAGGCACTGAAAAGTCCTGTTCTCTTTTGTAGTCAGTCATTATTAGCATATTCCAGCTGCAGTCCCATAATACTTACATTAACCTGACTGTATTTTCCTTTTGAGAATTGTATGCATGAATTAATAATTCTTTGGTTTTTAGTCTTTTTGGCAGAATCACATTTGCAAAGAGGCTTGGAAGTTAACAGTAGGTTTTGGCTGGAAAACTGATAATGGAATGATGAATTATAATTTTGAAAATTATAAGCTTCATTCTTTGAATCAGATATATTAAATATATGGCCGAATTATAAATGAAAGGCAAATAGTTTCTGCATTCCAGTTATTGCTTTTATTTGCAGTGATACTGCAAAGATGACTCCAGGAGGTAAAATTCTATCTTAATGGTTAATGACATTATCCTCCTGTTTTGAAGAGAGTTTCCTGCACCTTGATTAACCAGAACATTTGGGCTGGCTGAATCTAAAGCCAAAAGAAAGATTTCACTGACCTTTTCAGATAAAGGAGACTCTGAATCTACCCTTTGTGTTAAATTAGGCCACTTGTTATGTTTAACCTTATATTTGCAGAAATGTTTATACACTGTGCTTCTACGAAAGGAAGTGTTTTCAATCTACAATGTTGCTATTTTCAATCCAATTTAGTTCCCTAAAGCCTGCACAGAAGTTGAACACACACAAAACTGATGAAGCAATGAAATGCAGGCTATGTGGCTTTCAGATTGCAAAACTGATGCATGGTATCCCACACTGGGTCTGGTCCATAGCTGGCCTCATTACAAATAATGATATTTTTTTCTTCTCAGATACCCCAATGAAAATAGGAGCTAGATATATCAGTGCCTTATCACTACAGTACACCGATTATCTGAAACCGTATTATTTCCCTCAGCTGAATAAAGTATACAGCATTCAGCATATTTATTGCATGACTCATTACCTACTGAGAATTGAAAGCTTAATAAGCAAATGAATACACTTAATTAGTCAAATCGCACAATGCCAAAACACACCGTTATGGAACAAATGCCTCACAAACCTGCTGGATTTAAACAGCAGATTACTCACAGTACAAGGCACGGGAATTCATTCACAGCTATCAAAGCATGGGGCTTATACACGTGGTGAAAATCTTGCATTTTTATCTGTCTCCTTCCATGCTTTAGAACCTGAGGTAAATATTCCTCAAAACAGGATAGGGCAGGAGGAGAGCAGAATATTAGAGACCCTCCACTCAGATCTCCTAGAGACCTTTATTATTATTTTCAGATTTTTTTTTCTGGGATTGAAAGTCTCTGCCCAATGATAACTTCAAGATGAAAATGCTATGTGTGCTTCTTGACTTTAGTAACATCCAGACACAGCTTATGCTCTTCTTTAAAACACTGGCTTTCAGTTTCTCAGGGAGAAGCCCTTTAATGATTGCATCCTAAAGCCAGACAAGTCACATCAAGACCCATAGTGTCATCCCCTCCCTCCTTCTGAAAAACAAGCGAGGAAGAAGATGGAGGAGAAGAAGAAAATGAGTGAATGGTGCTGGCTGGCAGATGTCACCAAGTCTGAATAATGTTCAATGACATAAGAAGAGAAAAGATGACTTGCTTTGTTCCCGAAACTGTCCTGGATCAAACTAACAGTACACAGTACAGTAAGGTGGGCAAGAAGAGCAGCAGAGGAACAAAATAGAACATTTTGTGCTCTGGCATCACAAGCATTCTATTTATATTTTGTGTTTTGGGGTTAGGTTTTATGAAGCAACTTGTTAATGCAAGAAGCAAATGGATGGAATAAAGGTTTTGAAATGGCAGCTGTCCTTTTTCAGAGAATCATAGAAAAAATAGCTTATCTTCATATCAAATCAACTATCTTTACACCTGTACAAACCATGGAAATTAGGATACTCCAGATGCTGTGGGAATATACAATCTCTTCTAGGTACCAATAATTCTAGCATAATCCGGAGTGCCACAAGTTGCCTACTACCTCCAAAATATGGTTTGTTTCAAAAAGAATGAGAGCAAACTATTACTAACCTAGAATCTGCAAATGTAGGTATGGTGTTGGCAGATCATCATATTGCACCAAATTGTATCTTTCTAAATGGAATTTATGTCCAGAAGGAACAAACATGAAACTCCAGAGCAGGCAGAAGCCATGGAGTCTGGTAGCAAGCTATGCTGACATACCTGTTAGGCAAATGGTAAATGGTTATGAAGAGTTTGTTTTAATAATTTTTGTGCTGATTTTCAACAGCACAAGTTAGATAGGCAACTTTCCCAGCAATATGTACAGATGCTAGTTAAAGTCATTCTAAGTGCATAATAATGCATTTGTTTGTTGCCAAGTAACTGACTGGATGCATAAAAAAATCTATGCCATTATTAGTGCTTTTATATGCATCCTTTATTGTGTAAGTGTCCTGCCTCAAACCTAGGCTGAGTAACATCCTGTGTTTTCTCCATATTTTTGCTATGCTCTGAAAAGAAGTCTATTAAAGAGAAAGATATAAAGATATGTCTTTTCATTAGTATTCCTAAGAATCTTCTGTTTGGATGCATCACAGAAAGACAGGAGATATTATTCTTTCATATCCAACTGTTTTAGAAATTCAGGATTCTTCATGTGCTGCTACTTACAGTTACAAATGGTAGTATAGGAACAGGTGCACATAGAATGAACTACCTAGCCTTATGATCAATTACTCATTTCAGTAACTATATGTGTCTGCTCGCATATTTACCTTTAGTTTGATTGCTAAAACTTACAAGTGTGGGCAGCCATCAACAGTTGGGAGAATGTGAACCTGTTGAAATTCATGATTCCACATAACTATGAAAATAGGAAGCCTATCGTGGCTTGAAGCCAGTACTATCCATATGCTCTTATCTGATATTTACTTACATCAGATCCTTCTATATTCATAGACATGGATGTGAGCAATTCATATTGTACATTAGATTATGCAAACAAGCACATTCATTGTATATTTGACTGCATGACTTGCATAGTTTGTTCACCTGCCCTTTAGAAATGATAATTATGTAAATGGCCAAAGTCCATAAAAGAGTATTTCCAAAGTGTACGTTTTAAAAAGGTTATCTTCTGCCCCCATCTGCCATCCTCACCCTCCAAATTCCACTGCCCTTTAAAACAGTCTCCCCTAAATATGTCTTATTCTTTCATTCGTTAGTCCCAAATTACCCGATCCTGTTAAAGTAATGATGGACAGTTTCATCTCCTAAAAGCCTAATTTCTTTAGGGATAATTTGAGAAAGGAGTAATATTGAAATAAACAGAATCAAGTAGCCCATATATTTCTCTTCCAAGCAGCTAAGAGGTTTGACCTGATTATTTGCAACATTTTTTAAGCTGAGGGCTACTTAAAGCATGAAATCTGATACATTTATGGTGTGTTCCACTTTGACCTGATTGCAATTTCCCTCACCCACATCTGAATATTGATATATTCTACAAAGTTTCTTTACAAATTGTTTCTTCCAGGACATGCACGTCTTCATTGTGACATGCCATCTATGATGATTGCACATATCATGTATGTCCCTGTCTGCTGTGTGAATCCAAAAGGACCAACATAGAGTGAGCTTCATATCTAAATGTTGCAGATATTAAAACAGGCTTTGAATTATTTATCTAGAACTCAGGAAGCCATTTTATAACCTATCAATTCATTTTGCTTAATAATATCTACACTGACCAGCAAAGACTTTCTTGGTTTTGGCACTGGAAATCTATCTCAGACCCATCTGGAGATACCAAAATTAAGCTGGATTTTATAAAAATACATATATCCTACGGTGCTAGGCTGTTCATACCTGATCCTTAAAGCTATAGTATGTTTCAAGAACAAGAACATTAAACTTCTTTGTCCCAAAGGTGCTTTTTTCAAGAGGCAACTGGACTTCCTTGTTTTTCTTTGAAGACGTTTCGCTTCTCATCCAAGAATGGGAATGGATGAGAAGCAAAACGTCTTCAAAGAAAAACAAGGAAGTCCAGTTGCCTCTTGAAAAAAGCACCTTTGGGACAACTAAGACCTGGATGACTGAGAATCTCCATAGACATTAAGCTTCTTTGTAAGGTTACATGATAAAAAGAAATTGAACATGACATGTTGCCTCTAAGACAAGCATATATCTACTCTAAGCTCTTTACATGGTAAAAGTAAAGGTTCCCCTCGCATATATGTGCTAGTCATTCCTGACTCTAGGGGGCAGTGCTCATCTCCATTTCAAAGCCAAAGAGCCAGCGCTGTCCGAAGACGTCTCCTTTGTCATGTGTCCAGCATGACTAAATGCCGAAGGCTCACGGAACGCTGTTACCTTTCCACCAAAGGTGGTCCCTATTTTGCAGAGGGAAGAAGGCAACTGTTGTTCTACCACCTTTTTTCCCCCCTTAATCCTTACCTTCTTGTTTGCCAGAGCCAGTGAGAAAAGAAGTCAACCAAGAGAACCAGGGCAAAAACAAAATGGGAGAGAAAAGCTATAGCTTTTAGGTTTACTATTGCTTGGGACAGGTTGTAGAAATATATTTTGGGTCTTTACCAATCAACTCTAACATAGACCGAGAAAGTGCAGAGAGGTCAATTTTCAAAAGCAGTTAGCAACTGACATTGTTTGTCAGTTATAGCCGACTGCAAAACTTGCCCCATATACATTACGGTATTTAATATTTCAATTTCCCTCCATTCACCAACACAGATCTTGGAATCTCCTTCATACCTTTCCGGATGCCACCATCAGAAGCACAAGAGAAATCTCCAGTGCTCAGGAGAAAACAGGTTGCTGCTTTCTTGTTTTTGTCCCTGGTACTTGAGCCCCTCATGAGTTGCTTCTCCTCTTGGGGTGACGAAAGAGGTTGATCTTCATCTGACAGGACCACATTGGCATCTCCATTCTGCTTGGTGTCTTAGAAGGAGAAAGAAAGAAAGAAAGAAAGAAAGAAAGAAAGAAAGAAAGAAAGAAAGAAAGAAAGAAAAAGAAAGAAAGAAAGAAAGAAAGAAAGAAAGAAAGAAAGAAAGAAAGAAAGACCTTTGGAACCATAATTCACCAAATCTACACCTGCTTTGCCAACAGGAAAATGAATAATTTATTTATATATAAAAGATTATATGACATAATCCAGGGGAGGCAGCATTTTCATTTTTAGTAACATTTCCAAAATATATTGGAATCAATTTTGCACCTTCTTGACTGGAGTTTTGCATTCAGTCCCTTCAGCAATACATGTTGGTGAATCCACCAATATTGGAGGTGGGGGGAAGTGTCAAAACATCAGTCCTATACACTCCTATGTTTCAAGTGACATAGCTAACAGAAAATGTCTATAAACATATACCGTGCATTAATGCTATGGTGACTGCAGTATGGTTTCCACAGAAACTGAAGTTTTCTAGAAACAGCATTCTGTTCATGATGACTGTATAGCCAGATATCACTTATAATATAGTAAATGTTAACATTCTAGTACTGATAATGTTATTCTAGGCTAAATCTTTACATCTCATCAATATTCCTTATCTGAGACCGGAAAAAATGATACAAATGACCTGCTCATACCTCACATCTCAGACTTCCTGGTTTTCTTGTTGGTCTTAGCAACTTGTGAACATTGAACCATACCTGGTTCCTTTTTTAGTAACAGAGCAGCCTTCCTTATCCTACTGTGTTTTCCCGAAATTAAGACCGGGTCTTATATTAATTTTTGCTCCAAAAGATGCATTAGAGCTTATTTTCTGGTTAGGTCTTATTTTCAGGGAAATATAGTACTAAATGCATCCATCTGGCTGACGATTTTAACTGGAGCTTATTTTTTTTGGGGGGGGGGGGGGGGGATAAGTCTTATATTACCAGCATCGTTAAAAATCATGCTATGGCTTATTTTTGGGTTGCGTCTTATTTTCAGGGAAACACGGTAGTATATTAAATGTATTGAAATCCAAGACTGCATTAATCCCAACACATCTGCCAAGCCATAAAATGAGGAAGGATTTCACAGGATTTGGAATCAAAACTTCTTTCAAGTGACAAGAGATGCAATCTGCCTATGACTTGTGCAAAACACTAAATCAGGTTTATTGTTCCAACACGGCAATAGATGGAGGGAAAAATGTTATATAGACCATTGGAACTAAAACCCAAATGTGTTTTATTTAGTTTTCACTTATGTCCTGGGTGAGTGATAAATTATGGCTTGTACCTTAGCACAGTATGAATCTAGCTAACTGCGGCTTATTCAGTAAACAATGATTAAATGTGACTTTTGAATCAGACCTATGGCTTAGTCACCATGTTTATCCAGCATTGTAGCACAGTCTGTTAATCCAATCTCTGAAATTATTTCATTGGTTTTCAATTACAAACTGAAGAAGCTGAAGTCTTAAAATAATGAAAAGATTTGCTTTCTGTTACATGAGTTGCCCTAAGGAAAAACAAAGTGCTTTTTAGAGCTGAGATTTTTTTTAAAAAGTTTTCAATTTGTTTGTTATTGAAATATAGAGAAAAGCCATTCAAGCCAACTCCTTTCAGGCCTGGTCCTATGAAGAGGCACACAAGGAAGCAACCTCTGCAGGTGAGGACAGAGAGGGAGACCTAGCCCTGAGCCTACCCTTGATACTCTGCCGTCCTAGCTGGTGTTGATTTGATGGCCTGAAGGGCCACAGCAGTTCTAGCCCATCCAATCTCCCAGGCCAGAGAATCAGTCCCCTTCTTGACAATTCTGCTAAGCTGCTGCTATATGCCATCAACACCTATAGACAACTGATGGTGATGGAGAGGTTCCCTCAACCACTGGGAATTCCTCAGGGAGAAATGCTGTTGCAAAAAAAAAAGGAAAAAAAGAAATTTCCAGCTTTGTCTTACTTTATAATCCTTCTGCCCTAAGATGAAAGCAGACTAGCAGGTTAATAGTAGCAAAGAAGCCTTATAGGTCCTAAAGATTACAAATGCTTAGCTCCATTGACTCTCTTTTCCTACCACCAATTAAAGTATTGTATCCAACACTGAATTTTTTTAAACGAGACCCTATTATTTTATGTATGTATGTCTGTCTATCACATATATATATATATATATATATATATATATATATATATATATATATATATATATATATATATATATATATATATATATATAGTGGTTATATAGTGGTTAACACATCTGCCTAATATGTAATACAGCCCAGGTTCGAATCCCAGTAAGGGTATGGCTAGCTGATGAGAGCTAAATAGCTTGAAATAGATCTATACTAGTCTCCCTTTATTTATTTATCAGCACAAATACAACAATGTTGTACGCAACGACCGTAAAAGCCCGTCATCAAGGCCCTTCTGCAGGAATCCAAGACGTTAGGAATAGTGGCCCTGTTGGGAGAAATGCCAAGAGGAGAACACCACCGGTCAAAAGCCGCCCAGGTGGAATTGTAGATGCGGGTCGTAGAAGTGTGCCGAGACGCCTCAAGGTACGAATGACCCCAGCAGACAGGGAAGCCCCGTTCAGCAGCCGCTGTCCAAGAGTCAGGCGGCCAGATGGACCCACCGGGGCTCTGGGCAAAGCAGGACCCCCTGCAGCAAGACCACCTCCCGCCCAAGGAATCCTCCACAGGGAGCCACCGACAGCTGGACTAGGCCTGCGGACCAAGGCCTCCTGGACCAAGAAGGGGCCACCGCTAAGACCAGGGCCGTCTCCACCACCGAGGAAGCCGAGGAGTTCACGGCGAGGCGAACAGATCGACCAGAGGAGACCAGAGTCTCTGACAGATCGTCCGAGCAACGACGGGTGGAGCTGTCACCCCCCCTGTCCATAGTCGCCCGACTCAGCCACTCCGCCCGGATGGTGAAGAGCCCGGAGAGTGTTTCGACACTAGGACAACAGCCCCCGCCCCGCCCAGGCGCCCAGTCTGAGACTCCAGGCAGAGAGCCCGAGAGTAGGTCACCCCCGATAATTGATGTGGCCTTGGCGGCCCCATTGGATGTCCGGAGGAGCACGTGATGCTCCTCCACCGAGGCCTGAAGTGCCGCAGAGCCAGGAGGGCTGCCCACAGCTCCAACCAATTGTTGTTGTGGCGGAGAGCCAAGACCGACCACCTACCTGAGCCATTCGGGAACCCACCATCCGAACAGACTCATGTCTGTGGTGACAGTCACCCTGCCTGGTCCCAGAGACAGCAGCCCCGCTGAATGGCCAGGGACAGCCACCACCCCAGCGAGACCCGGACTCCCACTGGGAGGTGGAGGGACCAAAGAGAATTGCTCAAATGTCCCTTCCGAAAGGGGATGAGTTCCCCCTGGAGAGGCCGAAGATGAAGTCCGGCCCACGGGACAATCCAGATGCAAGAAACTAACTTGCCCAATAACAGAGATAGAGAGAGGATCGAAACTAACCGACTACTGCAAACGTTTTCTGCCTGACTGACTTTGGGATCCCAAAGACAATCCTCAGAGACTTATTGCTGTAGAAAAGGTCAGACGGTTAATCAATGCTTAAGAAGAACGGAGATCATTCAAACAGAGCAGGGGTGACAGATCACTTAAATGCAGTCTTAGATTGCAAAGAACATGACTTTACATATCAGAGGAAGCAGGCACTTAGAGGCTGTGCATTTTCCTTGGCACTTTTACATGCAAGCTGTCAGCTTTCACAAAAGCTTCACAAAATGCTAAACATATCTTTGGATTCCACAAGTGGGATTCTTTTGTTTTTAAAATTGGCATAGCAATGTCAGGACCATGGCATGGGTTTTCAGTCTTTTTCTCCTATACCCAGGGTTTCCCTGCTGAACTTTCTTACTTCTTCCTGCTCTTAATAGAAGAAATGATATCCCTGGTAGGGGATTCCTTTTTAATGGAGAAAAAGCACGGGTGAGAGAGATTGGCTTAATATTAAGGATAACCTATGTATCAAAGACCCCCCCCCAACACACTCTTGAACCCCTTTTCGGTGTCCCAGTGCTTCTTCCAATTACAGGATTAATTTTCAATATTGCAGTGCCAAACAATCAGTAGAGTTTTCTTGCCACTTGGAGATGAGAGAAATATATGAAAATTATAACGTTATACCCAAAATACATAGCAGGATCCAATCTGTGTCAGAGGTTCTCTGAAAATGGACTCCAGCATGAGTCTGAAAGTTCGGAAGACAAAACCTCTGGTCCCGGTGGCCAACCCAGATTGGATCCTGCAACATTATCCTGGGACATGTATATTCGCCAAAAATACTTTTATTGTGGTTTTTAAAAGAAACAAATTGTTGATATTCTCATAGCTTCTCCCAGAGCCACAAACATCCAGTGTTCTGGCTTTATCCATGTAATTCAGCCCCACAAACTACGAGTCTGCCCAAAATTGTCAAAAGTAACGCAACCCATTGAAAAATTGCCTATAGTTGGCTTAACTAAGGGTATCATTATCTGTTTTATAAAGTAAAGTACAAACTATAGATCAGAAGTGTCAAACTCAAGGCCCGCGGGCTGGATGCGTCATATGCTGGCCATGCCCACCTCCATTTTAGCGAAGGGGGAAAAAGTTGTGATATGTCACAGGATGCTGTGTCATTGCGAGTTTGACACCTTTGTTATAAATAGACAGCAACAAAGGGTTAAATTTTCCTGTATATCTTTGTTGCCACCTAGTGGTCATCCATAGTTTGTTTGCTTATTGGATTTATATGCCGCCCTTCTCCCAAAGGACTCAGGGCGGCGTACAACATAAAAAAACCCCACATATTACAAAAGTTAAAAAGGAAATTAAATAAAGTATCCAAAAACAAACCCAATTAATATTAATAATAAAATTTTAAAAATTAGATTAAAATTAACAATTAAATTAATCATTTATTTTATTCTGTTCAGGCCAGGCCGGCTTGCTGGAAAAGCCAACTTTTTAGGGCGCGTCGGAAGGACTGGAGATCGGGGATTATAGGAAGCTCCGGGGGCAGTTCATTCCAGAGGGAAGGCGCTCCCACAGAGAAGGCTCTCCCCCTGGGGGGGTCACTAGCCGACACTGTCTGGCCGACGGCACCCTGAGGAGGCCAACTCTGTGGAATCGCACTGGACGATGGGAGGCTACCGGTGGCAGTAGGTGGTCTCGCAGGTACCCTGGGCCTAAGCCATGGAGCGCTTTAAAGGTCATAATTAGTACCTTGAATCGCACCCGGAAGACAACCAGCAACCAGTGCAGGCCGCCTAAAAGGGGTGTAACATGGCTGCCCCCATGACAACCCGCGCAGCCGCATTCTGGACCAGTTGAAGCTTCCGGGTGCTCTTCAAGGGCAGCCCCATGTAGAGCGTTGCAGTAGTCCAGGCGAGAAAGGGCGAAGGCATGAGTGACTGTGCATAGAGCATCGCAATCCAGAAAGGGGCACAACTGACATACCAGGCAAACCTGGTAAAAGGCCCCCCTTGGTCATGGCCGTCAGGTGTTCTTCTAAACTAAGCCGCTTATCCAGGATGACTCCCAGATTGCGGGCCCTCTCTGAGGGGGCTAAAATTTCTCCTCCTATCATCAAAGATGGAACAAGATGCACAAATCAGGATGATGGAAACCACAGCCACTCAGTCTTGGAGGGATTGAGCTTGAGCCTGTTTATCCCCATCCAGATCCGCACATTTATAGGTTTTGTTTAGCCTGAAATCTTACATCTCACCTGATCTTTTCCTCTCCATCACCCCAGCTGCTGTTGCTGCTGTTAGAGGACTGTTGTAACTCTGAATACTGTTGTGAGGTGAGTTGTCCTCCGATTTGCAGAACGTTGGAGAGTCAAGTGGTGCTGGACGGGGTATGTGCTTCTTTTTCTTCTTTGGGAGCTTTTGCTTCGCCATGGCCAATGAGTAATACATTCCAAAGTTGTTGACAATGACTGGAACAGGCATAGCAATGGTAAGAACACCAGCCAGGGCACAAAGAGCTCCCACCAACATACCTGACCAGGTTTTGGGATACATGTCTCCATAACCCAAAGTTGTCATGGTTACCACTGCCCACCAAAATCCAATGGGAATATTCTTAAAGTGGGTATGGTCACTACCACTAGGATCAGATGGCTTGGCACCAATCCTTTCGGCATAATAGATCATGGTAGCAAAAATTAAAACTCCTAGAGCCAAGAAGATGATGAGAAGGAGGAATTCATTAGTACTGGCCCGGAGTGTATGGCCCAACACCCGAAGTCCCACAAAATGGCGGGTCAGCTTGAAGATCCGGAGGATTCTGACAAAACGAACTACCCTCAGGAAGCCCAGCACATCTCGTGCAGCTTTGGATGATAGGCCACTGAGTCCCACCTCTAAGTAGAAGGGTAGAATGGCTACAAAGTCAATGATGTTAAGAAGGTTCTTAATGAAGATCAATTTATCCGGGCAGCAAACAATGCGCACCAGAAACTCCAGAGTGAACCACAGCACACAAACTCCTTCAATACAAGTGAGAATAGGCTCTGTCTCCATCTTTTTCATCACAACAATCTCAGTTGTGTTGCCCACTACTAGGGTCTCAGTCACATTGGTGTCTATGATGAAGGCTTCATGTGTCTCCAGACAAAAAGTTGTGATGGATACCAGAATAAAAAAAAGTGAAGCAAAGGCAATGATCTGAAAAAGAAGGGAAAACATATGCTCAAAGATTAAAAATAAACTATGGGAGAAGAAAAACAACCTAAGAAACAAGAATACAAGATTTAAAACTTTCATTCTCTATTTTTTTTTTCATTTTAATCACTACAAAGAAAGCTTGGAATAAAGAAGCATGTTTCATTTGAATCTAGGAGGAGAAATAATCATTGACTGGCTCCTTACACAGTTTATAGGGCCCTCTTCTCCTCTTTCCTATGATCCATTGTACCCCATCAAATCAGAAGATCTCAATTTTCAATCTACCCATCTATTAGAACTATTCATAGAATATTCTTTATTGGCCAAGTGTGATCAGACACACAAGGTATTTCTCTCCAGTGCATAAGCTCTCAGTGTACTAACAAACAACAAGGTGATAAGTTATAAGATACAAAAAACAAACAATTCATGTTCTAATTCTGTATATTTTATTTTTACATTAGGCTCATTAAAGTGTGCAACAGTGATAGGAATAATAATAAATATATTTGTACCCAGGTGTTAGACACAGACTGAGCAAATGAAATTCAGCTTCTCTTAATTCAGTTAAATTCTTTTGCAGCATGAAATTGGTCATCTCACAGTCAGCAGTAAAATTTATTGGCAGATTTGGTTTTACCTTCTATCCCAAAGGTTAATCTAACACCTTCCCCTGATATTAACAATAAACAGAGAAATTCAATTGCTCAGCTGCGACTGATTACATTTGATTGTGCTCCAACCTCATTTATGCTCATTTTCCTCTGCAGATTAGTTTGCCAACAAAGGGAGGAATTAACGCTTATATGAATATGCAAGATAGCTACTTCTCTGCTTTATTTTGTGAACAGCGGCAGTGTGCTGTCCCAACAGTATATAGCTAATATAGGAATTAAGAGCTGTCTCCTTTAAGAAACTACCTCATGGGAAATGTAACTACCTTATGGGAAATGTAGTCCCATAACATGTGACCACATCTGTGCTCCCTGATTGGGCAGTGGGGTACTCTGCCCGGGAAATTGATTTATTACTGGGCACTCACTGAATCGCCATCGGCACTACCAGAAGCATCTTTGCACCAGCAGCATGGGTTAGAGGAATTAATGTCCTTTTACACTACGTGATGGGACAGATCATGGAAAGTCAGAAGAGTCTTAACACTGAACTGTAAGTTTTGCTATTAAGGATGCCTGATAATAAACGTGATCTGAAAGATATTCCTAAGCGTGGAGTTAACTGGCTGCCCGAGCAGAACCTCATTGCCCGGAGCAGAACAGTAAAAGGACATTAAAACTC
Organism: Thamnophis elegans; assembly: GCF_009769535.1. Classification (NCBI taxonomy): domain Eukaryota; kingdom Metazoa; phylum Chordata; class Lepidosauria; order Squamata; family Natricidae; genus Thamnophis; species Thamnophis elegans. Next base: position 44,924,962 of record NC_045545.1, read on the forward strand.
CTTTAGCTTCCTTTGTTTTCCTCTCTGAGCTCCGAAGCAGAAGACAGTAGAAATTCTTTAACCTCCTCAGAGTGAAAAGGCTTTGAAGTTTATCCCCCTCAAGAAAAAGATGATGAATGATTTGCCCCCATCCAGAAGCTCCTGAGTAAATAAGACGTTGAGGTGGAATCCCAAACTCTGTTTGCATTTTAACTGAGAAAAGCTGCCAGGATTCCCCCCCCCCCCCCGCTTTTTTGGAGCAAAGAGGAACATCCCATTTCAGCGAGAAAGGCTGATTATCTCTCCTGAGATGAAGGACGTTGTTGTGATTAAGAAAGTGTGTTAAAAGGAAATCAGGATTTGCATGATAAAGCAACCCCCCTTTCGTTCCCAAAACTAACAAGAAGAGAAGTTCTTTGTGTAGTAAATGCCTCATGGAAAAATCTCCATGCAAACGAAATTTGAGTAAGGAAGAGGTCATCAGCCCAGAACAGACCTCCCAACTCCTTTGAACTTTATTGATGAGTTGTCTTGGCAACGAGAGGCAATAAAGAGGCCAACTGATGCAAGCCTGCAGACAGCTAAAAGAGACATAAGGCAGAGGCAGACCAGCTGAATGAATTAAAAGAGAGTGCATGTTATGTTCTTGCTGATTTGTTATTGTTTGTGAAGTGGGAAAAGGTGCAAGCCCTTAGGAGGTATCAAGCCAGCCAGGTCCAAGAGGGGTTCCAAGTTCGGGTGAATTTCCTTAGGAATCCCAACATTGGAGAGGCAGCTGAGCAACAATCTCAATAGGAAGCAGCCATTGCCCGTCACTCCAAACGATAGACACAAGCAGCGCCATCTAGTAACCACTCTAGAACTGCAGTCCAGTTCCTTAAGCCAACACTAGCAACGCACTCGAGAGGCTGGCAGGTGAACTGTGCCTGCATCTTCAAAGCTTCTCAACGCACGCTAGTGGCTGGCAGGAGAACTGCGCCTGCATCTCCAAGCTTCTCAACGCACCCTAGTGGCTGGAAGGTGAACTGCGCCTGCATCTCCAAAGCTTCTCTACGCACCCTAGTGGCTGGCAGGTGAACTGCGCCTGCATCTCCAAAGTTTCTCAACGCTCTCTAGTGGCTGGCAGGTGAATTGGGCCTGCATCTCCAAAGTTTCTCAACGCACCTCAGTGGGCAACAAGTGTACTGCAACCACATCTACAAGTGTAGCAACGCACCCTAGTGGCCGACGAGTGCACTGCGCCCACATCTCCAAGTGTAGCAACGCACCCTAGTGGCCGACAAGTGCACTGCGCCCACATCTTCAAGTCTTGCAATGCACCCTAGTGGCTGACAAGTGAACTGCAGCTACCTCTTCAAGTCCTGCAATGCACCCTAGTGGCTGACAAGTGAACTGCAGCTACATCTTCAAGTCTTGCAACGCAACCTAGTGGCCAAAGAAGGGAGTTGGACTCAAAAATTGATAACATATTCTAGACATTTTCTGAATTAATCCTAGTTATAGAACCTTTCTAACCATGGCAGGAGGGTCAGACATGCCTGAACCCACCATAGTCTCAGAATTGGTCATCCAAAACTCAGAATCAAATGTCCAAGTATCAGAAAAGGCAGAAACACGTCAAATAGACTATGACCTAAGACAGCACATTACGCAGATTATGCGGCCAGACCTCTTGAAGGAATGGGACAGAGTTTATCGAAGGCAGAAAAGTAGCTGGAAGCGGTTGCAGCATCTCTGCGACAAACTCGAAGACGATTTACCCCAAAAACGCCTCCATTCTTTATGTAAAGATATGGACGAAATCTACAAGCTGTGGAGATTTTATGGAAACTGCCTCACTGATATCCAATTAGAACTAAACGATGATGAAGAACTCCAGGAGAAAATGCTGCACATTCTGATGTTAAACAAAGAACGTAAAAAGCAGTTCCGACGCAGCAAAGACCTTATACAATCCAATCTGAAGAAGGAGACAGCCCCAGATGAGAAAGCTGAGTCTAAAACATCTCAACAGTCATATGTAGCTCCCTCTCATGCTTCCAAGAAAGCATCCTCATCCAATCCCAAGGACAAGAAGGCTGCGTCTGAAGCATCTCGACAGTCATATATAGCTCACTCTCATGCTTCCAGGAAAGCGTCCTCATCCCACCCCAAGGACACATCAGAAACAAATGCCAGATCTGAAGTGTCTCATCGTTCGCGAGCACCATCTCAGTGGTCAGATGCAGCCCCCTCTCACGCTTCTAAGAGGACATCCCCATCTAGTCCAAAAGTTACACAGGGAGAAAAGACCGCACCAGTGAGGTCTCATCGTTCACATACGACATCTCAACAGTCACACGCAGTTTCCTCCCATGCCTCCAGAAAGGCCTCATCTTCCCAATCAAAGGCAGGTAGCAGCTTCTCACAGCAATCTTCCCATTACTGCCAAAGGCCACGGATATCTGCAGCTGCAGAAGCACAAATAGAAGTTGAGGTGGCTGAGTTGGATCTAGAGTTTACACGAGAAGAGCAGCTGCTAAAGGAAAAGTCGGCAACCACGGCAGCAGAGAGGGCAGCTGCAGCATCCAAAGCTCGGGCAGAGCTGGCAATCATGAAAGCAGAGAACGCAGCTACAATAGCCAAACTTAAGGTTCGACTGGAATACCTTCCGCGCAAGCGGGAAGCGAAAAAAAGACTAATACGGGCCAAAGTTCTACAGATGAAGGCTAACTGTTCCTCCCTCAGCCACAGTCCTAGGAAGCTGGAAAAAGATAACCAGCACAAGCATGTTAAGGCCTACATGGAAGACCCAAGCCCACCACAACAGGAACAAGGTGGAAAATCTCGATCTGGATCACGAGACTCAATTCTCTACAGTCTCATCAATGTCCAAAATGAAGAAACGCACGTCATGCCATCAACATGCACCGGGTCCCAGTGCATGGTGGGGAGGGAAGTCAATGGATTCTGCAGAGAAGAGTTAGATGGGAGTGCACAGCTCCCACTGCCACCGTTACTAGAATGGGACAACCCACCAGATGATCGCAGTGAGATTACGACACCAGATGTAGCAAGCATCCCACCTCACCTGAAGCACATGAGTAATCACTCTCCTGTTCTAGATCCCAAAGCCAAAATCCTGCTCTTGCCAGGAACAGACTCCTCCAACGCTTTCACCCCTCAACAAGTGGTCAAAGGTCCAAAGGACCCCCCATCTGCCCTCGAGACAGAACTTGGAAGGGGCGTCTTTGGGATGGCATGTGTCGATCGGCCGCAGGTCCCAACCCAGACAAATGTCTTCACAACTTCCACTCTCAGTAATGGAAGAACATCCCACTTGAAACCATGCCAAGAACACTTCATGACCTCGACACTCAAACCAGTTTTAGGAGCAACAGTGTTCCAGACCAGCAAAGAAGAGAATGATTTGACCTTGTCAATAGAGAACAAAGAATTTCTTAGGCTCATGGTCAAGGAATTCCAACAGGAGGCCACCAAGAATTGGATGGCCCCAATACCCTTTTGCATACCAAGGCAACGGTTTCTAAATAACTATGAGTTCCTCTCCATTAGTTAATTAGGAAAGAATGACCATGAGACTCCATGCATAGAAATCAAATGTACTTTTACTAATTAAAAATGGTTAAAGGCAATGCATAGCGAAGTCTGGTTAATTAGGCGCGAAAACAGTTGATATATAGAATAGCCCATTCCCCACCCCTTGGCATCATAGACCCAGTCCAATCATAAGTCTTCCAAATGTCAGGTGCAAGATAACTTCAAAAGGCATCGCGAAGATGGAATGTCGGTGCCGTTAGAGCTGGCGGGAAACACCCACGCATGCGTAGTCCAATCAATCGGTAGACTCCAGAAACTTCCACCAGCACAATTAGTAACCCCTCCCAAATACCATGCCCACCCTCCCCGTTTCATGGCAGCTGAAGCGATAGCAAAGCAGAAACTGACATCCGGCCGTCCCCCGAAAAAAAAAACGATCAGGCCTGTAAAACGAAAAAAACACAGACAGACGAACAACAAAACAGAGAAGAAAAAAAGGTGGGGTAGAGAGAAAATTAAGACTTGTCAGGATAAGCAGCATAAAACTTCCGAAGTAGTCGGGGAGCACGAACATGGGACTTGTCAACCCATTCCGTGTGGGAGGGGGGAAAATGTTTCCAAGCAACCAAGTACTGGATGCGGTTACGCCACCTGCGGGAGTCCAAAATCTCACGGACTTCAAAGTGTTGTTCACCATCAATCAACAATGGAGGAGGAGGAGGAGTATCAGGTGGACGTAAAGTTGAAACACGAACAGGCTTAATGAGGTTAACGTGGAACACGGGATGAACACGATTGAGATGCTTAGGCAGTTGCAAACGAACGGAAACAGGATTGATGATCTTGAGGATGGGAAAAGGACCAACATACTTAGGCCCCAATTTTTTGGATTTTTGAGTGGTCTGAAGGAACTTTGTGGACAAGTAGACTAAGTCACCCTCCTTGTACTGATAAGGCTGAGCACGCTTCTTATCAGCTTGTTTCTTATGAGCGTGATGAGCAGCATCCAACGTAGCAAGAGTCAAAGGCCAAACACGGCTGAGACGCTCACTCCAATCAGCGACGGAAGAAACTTGCGGCGGGTCACGAGGCAACTCAGGAATAGGAACAAAGTCCTGACCAAAAACAACCCGGAAAGGGGTAAAACCAGTGCTGGTATGAACAGAATTGTTGTAGGCCACTTCAGCGTGTGACAACAAGTCCACCCAATCATCCTGCTGATAATTAATGAAACAACGTAAGTACTGTTCTAGAACAGAATTAGTCCTCTCACAGGCCCCGTTAGTCTGAGGGTGGTGGGCGGAGCTAAGGCCCTGGGCGGAGCCAATGCGTTTAAGAAACTCCTTCCAGAAGGTGGAGGTGAATTGGACCCCTCTATCAGAAATAATACGATCAGGCACTCCATGCAACCGGTAAACGTGGGAGATGAAGAGTTTGGCGAGAGCCTTAGCAGAAGGAATCTTGTGGCAAGGTACAAAATGAACCTGTTTGGAAAATAAGTCCGTAACGACCCAAATGACGGTGTGCCCCTGGCTCTCAGGAAGCTCGACAATGAAGTCCATCGAAATTTCCTTCCAAGGGGCGACAGGTCGTGCCACAGACTGGAGTAGCCTCTGTGGTTTCCCGGGCGGCCTCTTAGCGGCAGCACAAACCGGGCAACTGGCCACATAAAGTTCAATGTCCTTTTTCAAAGAGGGCCACCAGAATTGCCTCTTGACTAGATGTAAGGTTTTGACGAATCCAAAGTGACCTGCCAACTTGGAATCGTGAGCCCGTTGGAGAACGACGAGACGAAGAGAGGCGGGCACATAAAGCTTGGCGCCGATCCACGGTAGATCGTCCCTCACAGTGCACTCATCTTGATGTTTCTGGAACCAGTCGTCCTGGGGAAGGGCGCGTTTGAGGTCAGACAGAAAATCTTGAGGCACCTCCACTTTCGAACGTGCTTGCTGGCGAGTGACCACCGGAGCCGCCAGGCTGGAAGTGGGAACAACAGGTTGAACAACACTCAGTTTGGAGCAGTTGTATTGGGGAAGTCTGGACAAAGCGTCAGCCATGAAATTTTTCCCTCCAGGTATGTACTTGAGCGTGAAATTGAAATGGTTGAAATGTTGGGCCCACCGCATTTGTTTAGGGGATAGACGGCGCGGGGTCCTCAACGCCTCCAAATTCTTGTGGTCAGTCCACACCTCAAAAGGGTGCTTAGCACACTCCAGAAAATGGCGCCATGTGGTTAGGGCCCATCGCACTGCAAACGCCTCCTCCCAAACGGCCCAACGTCTCTCAGTGTCCGTGAGCTTGCGAGAGGTGTAGGCGCATGGTTGTAAGTCACCGTGGTCGTTGGCTTGTAGCAAGACGGCCCCAATGGCGACATCACTGGCATCAGCTTGGACGACGAAAGGCTTGTCCATGTCGGGATGTCTGAGGACAGGCTCCGCAGCGAACAGGCGTTTTAGTCTTTCGAAAGCAGCTTGGCATTCCATGGTCCAATCCAGTGGTTTGCTAGGCTTAGGCCTAGGCCCACCCTTGGACTTCAACAAATTTGTGATAGGAAGTGCAATTTTGGCAAAAGAAGGAATGAACTGACGGTAGAAGTTAGCAAAACCCCAAAAATTTTGCAACTGCCTGCGTGTTCGGGGTGCTTCCCACTCAGTGACTGCTTTCACTTTTCCAGGGTCCATCTCAATGCCAGCGGGAGAGATGCGGTAACCGAGGTAGTCAATCTTAGCCTGGTAAAACTCACACTTAGACAATTTGGCATAAAGTTCAGCAGCCCTGAGTTTCTTTAAAACAGTGCGCACCAGAGCGACGTGGTCGTCATAATTGTGAGAATAGATAAGGATATCGTCCAGATATACGATAACGCCTTTGTAAAGGTGGTCATGCAAGATTTCATTTATTAATTGCATGAAAACAGCAGGCGCCCCCTGCAGGCCAAAAGGCATGACCCAGAATTGGAAGCAACCAAGAGGGCAGTTGAAAGCAGTTTTCCATTCATCCCCTTCCTTTATACGGACCCTGTAGTACGCCTCCCTGAGGTCCAGTTTAGTGAAAATGCGGCCCTTCCCCAATTGGGCTAACATGTCCTTCATCAACGGTAGCGGGTATAAATTTTGGGCCGATATGGCGTTAAGGTTTTTAAAATTAACACACAATCTCAGAGAGCCATCTTTCTTTTCACAGAACAGCACAGGAGCAGCGACCTTAGGGCGGGCAGGCTCAATGAATCCCCGCTCCAAATTTTTATCGATGAACTTCCTCATCTCTTCCATTTCCCTAGGTGACATGGAATATATTTGGGGTTTTGGTAGCTTCACCCCGGGTAAAATGTCGATTGAGCAATCAGTAGGCCTGTGGGGTGGAAGTTTGTCGGAAGATTTCTCACTAAAAACTCCTCTCAGGTCCCAATACACTTTAGGAATTTTTTCCTCTCCTTCAATCCTCTCCTGCCCTCTGGTGGCCAAAACAGGACTGCAGCTAACAGGCTCTGAAGAAACGCCCTCCCCTTCCGGAGGTGTGGCCATGCGAATCCGTAACCAACCCTCCCTCCAATTTATGCGAGGGTTCCATTTTCGAAGCCACGGGAGGCCCAAAATGAGTGGTCTGTCCATCCCAGGAGCCACAATAAAAGAGATTAGTTCTGTGTGGGATCCCATTTTCATCTCTAAGGGCTCAGTGAAGAAATGGGCGGGTCCCCCCCCTGCGATGGACCCATCTATCTGGCAAAAAGCAATAGGGGTTTTCAAAGTTTTCAACTTGAGGCCCAGTTTTTCCACCATAGCAGGAGTGATCATTGAGCGGGAACAGCCTGAGTCAAGGAGGGTGGGAAGGCTTTCGGACCCCCCATCGGGCAGAATTCTTAACTCTACGGGGATTAGCATAGGGCCTTTGTTTGAACTCACCCAGCGAGGCGAGGCGTCGTCATCGGAGTCATCAGAGGAGCTGGTGGAGACTTCCGCTTCTCCCTCCAAAGCCTGGGCGAATTGGGGGGGGGTGGAATCAACGGCGAATGCAGCTTCTTTATTTTTCTTATCTGAGGCCTTGGTGGGTTTTCCCTCCCGTTTGGAAGGGGTTAGGGCGGCCGTGGGCAGCTGGGCGCGGCATTCAGGGGCGCGATGGCCGATTTTCCCACAACGAAAGCAAGCAAATGGTCTGGATTTCCCCTTCGCCTCTGCTTCCGAAAGGGGTTTTGCAGCTTGGGGGGGGAGATTTCGCAGCTTTCTCTTTTCTCTTCTGCCTCTCCTCCCTAGCACATTTGAGTCTCATTAAATCCAGTTCAATGTCTGCCGCGTTTTCAAACCAAACAGTCAAGCATTTGGGAAGGTGGCGATTAACACATTGTTGATAAATATCTTCATCCAAGCCCAAAGCAAACTTGTCCAAAAGGGCTTCTTCACCCCAACCCCTCATGTAATTACATAGGTGTTGAAACTCCTGAATGTACTCGGACACTGGCCTGTCCTCCTGCGCGAGGGTCATAAATTTCAGTTTGCCCCGTTTCTCAGTCAGGGGGTCATCAAAACGTCTCTTGAAAGCTCCCATAAACGCATTGAAATTCCTCAGGAGGGGGGAATTTGATTGGTGTAAGCCTGTTCCCCAGTCAGAGGCTTCTCCGTCTAATGCAAGTAAAACCATGCGTATTCTCAAGGTATCTGATTCAAAATCGGGCCCATAGATTTCCATGTAATTATAAACCTGCATGATGAAAGACCCCAGCTTCTTAGGGTTTCCATCATATTTCACAGGTAATGGGGGAACTTTAGCCATTCTGCGTCTTCTGGGGAGGGGGGCCCCTGGCCTGGCAGCACCCCTGGCAGGGGTGTGTGTGAAGCTGCTCGTGGGTTTTCTTGCTCCCATCCCCTCTCGGCCTCTTCACCTTCCCCAAATCTTTGCCCAGAGTACCTCCGCTCCAAGTAATCAGGTTGATCTCTCTCCTGGGGTCTTCGTTTGGCTCCCGCCTCGAACGGCCTTTCCTGGTGTCTTCTTCTGGTAACGGCCGCATCCCAGTTTGCCCCCTCCTCTCTTTGTCCCACCGACATAGACCAACGGGGGGGACTAGCAGGGCTCGATATCTCCAGCTGAGCCAATTCTTCAGGAAACAAGATATCAGTGGTTTCTTTGTCCTTTTCTCCATCACTAACTGGCAAAGACATTTTTTTTTCTCCTGTCTCCTTGAAGTTTTTGCACCTTCCACGGTAGATTATAGTCTCCTGGAAAGGTGTTTTGAGACTTCGCTACCTGTCAGTTCCTCTCCATTAGTTAATTAGGAAAGAATGACCATGAGACTCCATGCGTAGAAATCAAATGTACTTTTACTAATTAAAAATGGTTAAAGGCAATGCATAGCGAAGTCTGGTTAATGAGGCGCGAAAACAGTTGATATATAGAATAGCCCATTCCCCACCCCTTGGCATCATAGACCCAGTCCAATCATAAGTCTTCCAAATGTCAGGTGCAAGATAACTTCAAAAGGCATCGCGAAGATGGAATGTCGGTGCCGTTAGAGCTGGCGGGAAACACCCACGCATGCGTAGTCCAATCAATCGGTAGACTCCAGAAACTTCCACCAGCACAATTAGTAACCCCTCCCAAATACCATGCCCACCCTCCCCGTTTCATGGCAGCTGAAGCGATAGCAAAGCAGAAACTGAAAGCAACCTTTCCCTCGCCTCTTCAATCTGAGACAAATCATATACATGGAAGCTAATTTAGTAGAGTTCATAAACCAGATGGTCCAGAACGGACATGCAGAACTTACTCCACTTCCGAAAATTGATGAAGAATGTTGGCACCCACCATCCTTTAGAAAGTGCCAGCCACAAGAGCCAGACCAGATTCGAGCACTTTTTGATACCAGCATGCAATCCCAAGGTCCCTCTCTGAATAAAGTGCTCTTCAAAAGTCCCAACCTCACCAACAGTCTACTCAGCATGCTCATTCACCCCAGAAAGGAAGCCATAGCCATCATGGACAACATCCAGCAGATGTTCTACTTATTCCTCGTCAGAGAAAACCATCAAAGTTATCTATGTTTCATGTGGTCCAGCAACGAACAGCACAACCAACAGAAGCAAGACCGGCCAATATGGCGAGAATCCCTGAGTTGTCTCCAAGGCATTCCTGTCCAGCGCAAGTATGTTCCCACCTTGCCTATCGCCACAACGAAGGCGGTAACAGCTGTAGGATACATCAAGATCTACGGTGGGGAGAACAATGTTCACATCGTCTACGGTGGGGAGAACAACGTTCACATCAGTCTCATCATAGGAATGGTGAAACTAGCACCACAACTACCCATCAACCAGTCCCAAGAACCAACTCGCTTCAAACAACTCTCCAGACGGAAGCCTCACATGCTGGGCTTAGCAGTAATCATCTTCACCACCCTCGTGGTAGAAAGTACAGCCATCATCAACTCTCAAGCCTTGTTTCCAGAGTTTTTGGATCCTGAAATACCAACTGCCCTTACTCCAGCCACCTTACTGACCCAGAAGACAGGTGACTGGCCAGAACCAGCAGGGAACTTCATTCCCAAAGACATGTATTGGAACTTGTGGCCTAAGGGACTTGTGTCCACTGGAACTCGTGGCCTATGGGACTTGTGCACCAAGCCCCACCCAGTAATGATGAACTAGTTCGTCAGATGGAGGCTCAGGTCGCAAAGCAGATTTTCACCAAGAAACTCTACACCAGACCAATCAGCGACCTGGTACTGCTGCTACGAAAGACTGAACTAGAAGATTGAACCTCAAGCTTTGCATGCTTTGTGTTTACATGATTGTTTGCACTGTTTGATGCTATGACTTATGTAACCCAGTTAATCAGTTAGGTAGAGTTGCATGCTCAGTTAATTAGTCAGTTAATAACATGTTTGATGTTAAGCCTTTGTTTATATTAGTTAATTAGATAGTCATGCTATGTCTTTGTGTAACTCAGTTAGGCAGTCAGTTTGCCTTTTTATGCCATGTTTTTGTTTATCTTTAGTTAAAGGCTAGTTGATAGTGGAATTTATAATTCCAGGTGGGGAGTGTGCTGTCCCAACAGTATATAGCTAATATAGGAATTAAGAGCTGTCTCCTTTAAGAAACTACCTCATGGGAAATGTAACTACCTTATGGGAAATGTAGTCCCATAACATGTGACCACATATGTGCTCCCTGATTGGGCAGTGGGGTACTCTGCCCGGGAAATTGATTTATTACTGGGCACTCACTGAATCGCCATCGGCACTACCAGAAGGATCTTTGCACCAGCAGCATGGGTTAGAGGAATTAATGTCCTTTTACACTACGTGATGGGACAGATCATGGAAAGTCAGAAGAATCTTAACACTGAACTGTAAGTTTTGCTATTAAGGATGCCTGATAATAAACGTGATCTGAAAGATATTCCTAAGCGTGGAGTTAACTGGCTGCCCGAGCAGAACCTCATTGCCCGGAGCAGAACAGGCAGAAAAGCTCTGACAATTTGAAAGCATAAGGAGACTATTATTTAAAGTCATGTTACTTATTTGTTAATCCGGGAGACTATTTGCTACCTATAATAATTTTACTGATTTGCTCCTAATTGGAATTTTCATGTTACTTACAATAATAATCTAAAAGTCTTTCATAATCAAACCAACAACATGGGTTTTTTTTGGAGGGGGGGGATAGAACTTATATATCACTTATATAATGTGATCATTTATCACTTAATGTATTTTCGTTTTGCTTTTTTCTGTATCTCTGCAGATATATTATGTTTGCACATATAGTTAATTACCCAAGAAAGCTGCAGTTTGCCTCCTCTAATCAAAACCACCCACATCACATATCAAACAAGTTTTGAAAATGAAGAATTTCTAAAGGCGAATGCTGGTAACTATTGAACAGAACTGTTTTATTCTATGTTATGAGAATTACTGCCAATTTGTATTATTATACAGAGTCACTGTTTTCTATCTTCTGTCCACAACAATCTCTTACATGGTATCATAACCTATGGCTTATGGGAACTAAGTCCCATTTCCAATTATGCAATCAGTGATTATGTAATAGAACAATCAAATGCAAACTCTGTATCTAATCTGATTTTAAAACCCCATTAAATACAGGATCTAACTCAATATGATCCATTGCACTGAGACTTTAAGAAACTAATGATTAAACACACTTTAAAAAAATAAAAACCCATCCATTTGGATTTACTTTACTTAAGTGTCATTTGACTTTGAACCTACTCAATGATGCCCCTCCCCCCCCCCTTGATAGCATTTCCAGCCTGTTTCCCAAAGAAAAATTCTTGGCTGCAGCTTCTCAAAATGCAGGATATTTCAAAATCTGCGTAACTGGGACAAATGTAAAGCAAGGACAAGAACACGCACACAAATATGCACCATTTTCATCAACCAACTGAAAAACCAGTCTACCAAACACTCTTACTGAATTAATAACCAACAGGTTGAAAAAGCCAAGAGGTTTTCAATTCACCTCTATGTTATTAGTTAATCTATAACCATTACAGTGGCATATTGTGTAAATCAAAAGGATATTAATATAATATAAACATATTAATATATGTGTTCTGAATGGACATGGTAGTCCAAAGGTACAAGTGCAGAAAGGAATGGCAGTAACTTTACTTATCTCTGTGCTACCCTTTCCTCCATGCTCCCACAAAAAGCCTACTAAAAAATAACCATAAAACAGCTCATTCTTAATTGAGCATTCTTAAGCTCAATTCTTAAACCTGGAAACAAGCTACCCATTATATTTATATGATACACTAAACCAGAATTATTATTTTTTATCTCCTTTAGTACATACACTTATATAAAAGGTCAAAATAATTCTGCTAAATATTTCCATAAAAATATTTTTAATTTAAAATTAATTTAAAATCAGCAGCACAAAAATAAACAGAATTTTGGCAAAACTTGTCTTTTGGTATTAGTAAAATACGTATCAGAAATAGTGGCAAAAATTGGCTTCATTAACATTGTGGCTTCTCTATGATCATTTCCAAAGGATTCTTCCCCCTTCAGTGAAAAGAAAATAATTTGATATGAGCGGGTGGCATATTAGAGATCCAATTTTCTTTCCCTCCCTGACCTCGAAACAAACAACATTTATAAATCAAAGCTCAATTCTTGAATCTTGAAACAAGCTACCCATTATATTTATGTGACACACAAGCCAGATTTTTTCAAAATGATCAATAACCATTTGTTCTTCCTGAAGTAATACAACTAACACACCTTGGACAATTCTATTCATCTGCAACTGTCATGCTGCCTAATCCAGGGACCTTGATTTTCTCCTGTCAAAACAAGCTACCAAAAAACAAATGAACAAGCAGAGCCAGAGCGAGCATTATAAACAAATACTGGATAGAGCTGTGATTTCTAAGCCACCTTTGCTTATAAGTGGAGACATAACATACAATCAGAAGAAGGTGCAATGGACAGTCCTCATTAGCTGAAGAATTCTGGTGTAAATTGGTCCTATAAACTCAATAATTTAGTTGTCCTCTTCTGAACCATGGATAGGGAGGGGGCTTGTGGATAGCCTCCCTATTTAGCTCCAGTACAGTGCAGTATTACAGTGATCAATTTAGAATGTTATCAATTTAATTTAATTTAAAGGTGGAGCAAAGTTCCAAAGGAGTCCTTTGCCAAATTCTTTCAAGAGACATTGTAAATGGTCCCCTCACTTCTAGGCATGGCATGATGTGAAACAAGGTAAGCAAAAGTTGCCTATCATGTTCTATGTAAGGTTCAAAGTGGGACCTAATAGGCACAGTATCTTTAGGAGAAATGCTGTTTCAATTGCTATAAAATGTTATTACTAGCCTCTTAATTAATTAAAATAGCTTTAGTTTCCTTAAACTCATTTCATTTTGCTTTAGAGCTCCTTTTGAGGTTCGAAAGGAGGGACGCGACCACAGGGTGAACAACGAACAGGCTTTATTCCTAAGATAAGTATGACAGCGATTCAGTTCGTAAACTAGCCCGCCAAACCTTATATACTCGGGCTTCAACCAATAGGAACCAGACTTTCAGCCGGCAACAGCCTCCCTCGCGTCCTAACCAATCCCGACGGAGGAGGCTGTTGCTGGCCAGCACAAAGGTGCTGAAGTACAAGAAACAGTGAGGCCATTTGCATGGCTTATACATATTAATGAACCTATGAATATTCAATACCCCTTCCCCCCAGTTCCGCGCATGCTCCGTGGGTGGAGCATGCGTAGTCCTGTAAGTAGGCGGGGCGGTGCCGGACCTGCCCTGATCTACGCAGTTCTCCACTAGTCGTCGGCGGAGGAGGACCTCCTTGTGGTAGCTCCTCCCGGAAGGGGGTGTAGCTCCAAGGCACGCCTTCTTGGGATGGCCCAGAAGGAGGGCTCAACTGTACTGGTGAGTAGGGGCGGGGTGGCGTGTCAACTGCGATAGTGTCATGTTTGGAAGGCGTGTCGGGAGGGAGGAACCTTGGCCTAGGTGGGGACTGTTCTGCGGTGGCTTGAGATGTTTGTGGAAGTTCCCGGCAGGGGGCGCTCGGGCAGGTTGGGCCTGGTGTGGCGAAGGCCCCCGGCGTGGTTTCTCCGGATTGAGTTCTCGGTTGTTGACAGGAGAGGCCTGGAGTGGCGAAGGCCTCAAGCTGCTTTCCCGGGCAGGAGGTGCCGGCATCGGTTGGGTCCGGGCTGCTGGCTGGCGGTGGGAGGCGTCTCCTCAATTGATCCAGGTGACGCCTCCATTGGGATCCGTCAGCCAATCCGACTCTAAAAGAACACGGGCCTGTCAGGGCAGTCACAGTGGCTGGCACCCACCTAGTAGGCCCCGAAAATGCCCGGGCCCATACCGCGTCCCCTAATTTAAATGAACGGGAAGGGATAACCCCCAGGTTGCTCGGCTGATCCCCTGAATACAACGGATGTAGCCGGTCCAGGGGAGTCCGCAGACGCCTGCCCATCAAGAGCTCCGAGGGCTTCGGTTGGTCGTTGGGCAGGGAGTGGAATGTTGGCTTAGCAGGTAAGCCGCCACTTTCTCCTGCCAGTCGCCCCGGTCCATGCGGCCCAGTGCCTCTTTCGCTGAGCGGACCGCCCGCTCCGCCCGGCCATTGCTGGCCGGGTGGTACGGGGCTATGGGCGCATGTCGAATCCCTTGCATGGCCAGAAACTCCTGGAACGTAGTGGACATAAATTGGGGCCCATTATCAGAAACAATCAGGTCCGGCAACCCATGGGTCGCGAACAGCCTTCTCAAGGCCCGGACCGTACTCTCAGCTGTGGTGGAGCCCATCAGGACCAGCTCCACCCAGCGGGAGTAAGCGTCCACCACTACCAAGAAATTCTGGCCGTGAAAGGGACCGGCAAAATCTAGGTGGAGGCGTGACCATGGGCCTCTCGGAGCCTCCCACTCACGAGCCGGCCCGGCTGGGGGATTAGGCCTAGATTGTTGACAGGGGTTGCAGCGGCCAACATAGGCCGCTATCTCTGAGTCCAGTAAGGGCCACCAAACATAGCTACGGGCTAATGCCTTCATTCGTGCTATGCCCGGATGATCCTTATGGAGCAGGGACAGGACTTGTGGCCGCAGCGCGGTGGGGATCACCACTCGATCCCCCCAAATGAGGCACCCCCCGTGGAGGGAGAGCTCCGCCTGCCGGATTTTAAAGGGCTTGAAGCCCTCTGCCACTTTGTCCAAAGGCCATCCCCTCGAGACCCAGGAAGCGACCTGGGAGAGGATCGGATCGGCCTTGGTGCAGGCCGCGACATCCGCGGCCGAAATCGGGAAACCGGAAGACGCGATGGACAGGACTGAGAGACAGGGCACTAGGGCGGTGTCGGTCTCCGGTAACGGGCAGCGGCTTAAGGCATCGGCATGCCCCAGCTGCTTGCCCGGACGGTACTGCAGCGTATAAGAATACGCTGCAAGGAACTCCGTCCATCTAGTCATTCGGGGGGAGAGGATGGGGGGGGTCGGCTTGTCACCTGCCAGAAGCCCAAGGAGTGGCTTGTGGTCAGTGACAAGGGTGAAAGGCCGACCATAGAGGTAGTCATGGAACCTCTTAATCCCGGACACTGCAGCCAGAGCCTCCTTGTCTATCTGGCTGTAATTACGCTCCGCCGAGGAGAGTGTCCGGGAGTAATAGGCCACAGGGGCCTCTAAGCCATTTGGGAGGACATGGCTTAGGACGGCCCCGACTCCATAGGGGGAGGCGTCACAAGCTAACGTCAGTGGCATCCTGTCATTGTACTGGACCAGGACTGCCGCTGACGTCAGAGCTTCTTTGACAGCCACGAACGCATGCGCTTCGCGGCTCCCCCAGCGCCAGGCCGCAGATCGGTCGAGCAACCGATGCAGCGGCTCGGCTAGTGACGCCTTGTGCGGTATAAAAGGGGCGTAAAAGTTCAGGAGCCCTAGGAACGCCTGCAGCTCCGCCTTGGAGGTGGGTGCAGGGGCGTTCCTAATGGCAGCGACCTTAGAAGGTGTGGGGTGGATGCCTTGGGCGTCAATCATGAAGCCCAAGAATTCCACCCTCGGAACAGCAAATGAACATTTGCTGCGTTTCAGTTTTAAGCCCGCGCCCCTGAAACGACTGAGGACCTTCCGCAGTACTTCGATGAGTTCTGAGCGGCTGGAAGCAGCGATCAGGACATCATCGAAATACGGAACTACGCCCGGCAGCCCATGGAGCAGCCGCTCCATCAGGCTTTGGAAGATCCCCGGGGCCACGGAAACACCAAATTGCAGGCGGCGACAACGGAAAGCCCCACGATGGGTGACGATGGTCTGGGCAGCCGCCGCATCGTCATCCACCGGGAGCTGTTGATAGGCCTGCGCCATATCCAGTTTGGCGAATGTGCAACCCTGCCCCAGGGAATGGAGCAGGTGTTGCACTACAGGGACTGGATAGGGGTTTGCCTGAAGGGCCAAGTTGATCGTCGACTTGTAGTCGGCGCAGATCCTCACCGACCCGTCTGGTTTAATTGGGAGAACAATGGGGGTCTCCCAAGGGGAATGATCTACGGGCTCGATGACTCCCTGCGCCAACAACTTATCCAGTTCGGCGTCAACCTTGGCCCTTAAGGCAAAAGGCACCCTACGGGCTTTCAGCCTAATGGGAGCAACCTGAGGGTCTAAACTTAAAGATATGGGGGTCCCCTTATAACAGCCCAACTGGCCGTCGAAAACGTCCGAAAATTCCCTTAATGTGTCTTCGAGGGTGCTAGGAACCACCCGGTGGACCCCCCCAATAGATAATCCCAGGGCTGGGAACCAGTCCAGGCCCAGAAGGGCCGGCAGGTCATCCCTGACTATAAGGATGGGTAGCTTCCCCTGGAATTGGCCATAAGATACTGAGATAGGGAAGGATCCCAGCATAGGGATCAACCTCCCTTGGTAATCCCTTAGGGAAACCTCAGATTGCCTTAGGCGTTTCTGGGGCACTTTAGGGCATAGCTTGGCGAAGAGAGACCAGGGCAGGAGGGACCGAGAGGAGCCAGAGTCCACCTCCATCCGGCACGGCTGACCTTCCAGCTGGACGGAGGTCGAGACCTTCCGGGCCCCTGCAACGGCTTGGCTCGCCGTACTGTCAAAATTAGATGGTTGACTGGTGGACTGGTAGCAATCTTCCGCCCTCTTCGGTGGCCGCTGCTGCTGGCGGCGCGGTTGCGCCTGGGAACGGCTGGGAGATTGAAGGAACGAGGGTGCTGGCAATAGGGCCCTGCAGACCTTAGCCAGGTGGCCTTCGCCCTTGCACCGGTTACAGATGGCATTTAAAAATGGGCAAGCCTGGCGTTTATGACGGCCTCCGCAACCCCGGCAGGGCACTGCGGACGCCTGTTGCGCTGCAGGTTGCGGTTTTGGCTTCCTCTTAGGCACAGTCCTCATCTGGGCCACCACTTCTTCTTCTGGATCCTCATAAGCCAGGTCGTCCTCGACCATGTGGGCTTGTGGCGATGCTTCAGGCGGTGATCGCTCCGGTGTGGCAATCTGCAACCGCTCAATATCGGCCGTGGACTGCTCAGACAGTTCAGCGGCTCGGGCAGTTTCCACGGCCTGCAGTAGTGTAATTCGGTGATTTCTGAACATGCGGCTCCGCAGGTTGACATCGCGGACCCCGCACACAAACTGTTCCACCAAATTTTCCTCAAGGTTGGAGAACTCGCACTGGGCCGCCACCATCCGCAGGGCCTCCAAAAATTGGCTGATTGATTCATTCTGTTTTTGGACTCGTCTGCGGAAGGCAAAACGGCGAGCTATGACTGACGGGGTGGGTGCGTAGTGATTCTTCAATCTGGCCATGAGTTCGTCCCACCCAAGCTTGTATGCTGGCCGTGGGGCTGCCAAAGCTCTTGCTGAGGCGAACATAGATGGCTCGCAGCATGAGAGGAAAAAGCTGCATTTTTCCTCTTCGGTTTGAGCCTGATTTTTGGAAGCGATCAGGTAACACTCAAACCTCTCCATAAACCCCTCCCATGATTCTCCGGCCGAACCAAAGGGGGCAAAAGGAGGTAGAGCAGATGTCATCCTGACGGTCGTGAGGGGAGAGACACCGAGAGGCCACAAAAAAAAATTTTCTCTCTTCAGGCAGCGTTCGTTGCCGGTCTGGACGGCGGCAGCTAACTGCCTGTCTCTCTCTTTTCACCCTAGTGTCGCGGAATCGCTGATCCCACCTTCGTCGCCAGTTTTGAGGTTCGAAAGGAGGGACGCGACCACAGGGTGAACAACGAACAGGCTTTATTCCTAAGATAAGTATGACAGCGATTCAGTTCGTAAACTAGCCCGCCAAACCTTATATACTCGGGCTTCAACCAATAGGAACCAGACTTTCAGCCGGCAACAGCCTCCCTCGCGTCCTAACCAATCCCGACGGAGGAGGCTGTTGCTGGCCAGCACAAAGGTGCTGAAGTACAAGAAACAGTGAGGCCATTTGCATGGCTTATACATATTAATGAACCTATGAATATTCAATAGCTCCCTTCTGCTTTCTCCTGTCAAATTTGCAATCCTGGCCATCATGATTCTAGTCTTCATCAAAGACTATCTGTAGTGGCAGCCGAAGAAGACCAGCCTGGACTAGCCCTCTTCCTCCAATATGTAGCAAAGTTCTTTGTTTGCAGTTTGCCACCTCTTTCCACAAAAAATACAAAGGGCCTATCACTCACATACAAACTGCTTATCAGCAACTTTGGCAAGTAATTCAGAGGTGGCAAAGGGTACACCCTGTACAGAGGAAGAGGTAATCGATCCAAAGATCCCTGCTCTTTTGAATCATCTACTAAAAATGAGCCAAGATGGCACAGTGGTTAGAGTGCAGTACTGGAGGCTACTTCAGCTGACTGATAGTTTCAGTTTGGCAGTTCAAATTGCACCTGCTCAAGGTTGCCTTCGCTTTCCATCCTTCCGAGGTGAGTAAAATGAGGACCCAGATTGTTGGGGGCAATAGGCTGACTCTGTAAACTGCTTAGATAGGGGTGTAAAAGCACTATGAAGTGGTATATAAGTCTAAGTGATATCGCTATTGTGTGCCAAAGGGCTAGTCTAAGTGGCTTATGTGGTGGGCAGTCCAAAACCTGAAAGCAATAATGAAGAAGCTTCATCCCACATCAAGGCTCACAGTGGTTCCATGGACACCCAAACTGCTTGCACAAAGCAAATGAGACTATTTTCTTACTATGATAACATATTAACCCCATGGTATAAATTATCCAAGTCAATTCATGCAGGCTTTTACCGTGTTTCCCTAAAAATAAGACAGGGTCTTATTTTCTTTTGACCTCCAAAATAAGTGCTTGGCCTTATTTTTGGGGAGGTCGTATTATTTTTGAGGTGCAGGAGGCAGAGAGCGTGGTCACCTCATGGCTGCTGCTGTGTTGCAATATTTTCGGGGAGGGCTTATTTTAGCGCATGCGCTCAAAAGCCCGATTGGGCTTATTATCCAGGAAGTTCTTATTTTCAGGGAAACAGAGTAATTTACAAATAAACAATGAAACTACCATTGCCCATGGTGTGCAGGCCATCTAGCAAATAAGTCTTGTAAAAAAAAATGTATTGTGTAAGAGAGGTGCTTTTGAACTAAAGAGAAAAGTTGGACAGAACTGATGTAATAGCTCCCCCATCTTCATTATGAACTTAGTCACAAAGAGATGATTAGTTTAGTCACTGCAACATTAAAATCATTATGGAATATTGTTTTCAACTTTCTTGAATAAATATAACTCTACATTTGTGTATATATTTAAAATGAGTGGTATTCTGTATATGAGTCTTAACTGTTTCAGTTGTATCCAACTTACCATATTTTTCGGAGTATAAGATGCACCGGAGTATCAGACGCACCAAGGTTTTGAAGAGGCAAATTTTTAAAAAAGTTTTTGCCCTCTGCAAACCTCCCAAAAATTGGCCCGTTTTTTCAAACAAAAGACATGAATAGCTCTTAGGAGGCTTGTAGAGTGCTCCGGGAAGGGTGGGGGGCCAAAAATGAGCAAAAGATGGCCCATTCTTTGCTCATTTCTGCCCTCCCCAGCCCCCAGGAGCTTTCTGAGGCCTCCTAAAAGCTATGCGCGGCCATTTTGGTGAAGGGGAGGAGTTTTGGGAGGCAAAAAATGCTGTACTCAGTGTATAAGATGCACACAGATTTTCAGCCTCTTTTTTGAGGGAAAAAGATGCGTCTTATACTCTGAAAAATAAGGTATATGTTGTCTTTCTATTTCAATGTCTAACAATACTGTAATTACACTACAAAATATTAAAAAGTTTTAAAATCAAGAAATTTAATACCATTCTTTAAAATTAAAGGCTGGTAAAATTAAAAACTGATAACAAAGAAAAAATAAAGCCACCTTCAAGTCAAGCTTTACTCTCAAAAGGTATTAAAACCGCACTAGAATACTAGAAATATTCCTACCTGCTGGGACTATAACCAACTCACATAATTAGGAGCAAACTGTGCAAATTATAAGTCATGTCCCCAGGCAGAATTGAGCCTGGACCCTTTCCTTACCAAAAAGTAACCATTGCTCATTTGCTCTCAAATTATTCCATAATCAGTTTTTACTGAAATGTAAGACAACACTTATTTCCTCAATCCACATGTTGGATAACCAGGTTTAACCAACATGCTAAGCCACAACATATTTGATTTTGATGTTGTGTGAAGTCTCCTATGCAATTTGTGAACTACAATTCAAGATTAATTATGAACTGTGAACCCAGTCAGCCATGGTCCATTCAACAATCTACAATTAAGCAAATCATGTGTGAATCAGAGGCGTACCAGTCTGTTGCAATGATTCTCCATTGCAAAACTCACCATTTTGGCATCACAGCCATCAAGGAGACTAATGGGGAGGAGAGACGGTCTGAGGTGCCTCTCATGCTGAAATTCTTTAATTCTGAACACACTCATTCCTATATCTACACAAACAGTGAGGTTCCTAATAGTGAGAACCCTACTTGCATGTTGATATACATGATGGAAGAATGGAATGATGTTTGCTGCTTTCTTTTCTGTGGTCTGCCTATCTTGTCCTGGAGGCCAAAGATATGCCTTAAGTTCCTGTCCTTGGCGATTTTCCACTACTAGGCTTCCATCAACTCCCTATGGGGCTCCTTGTGATTAAGGACAGCTGTTTCCTTCACTGATGCTTCCCACCCACACCCCGCCACCCATGAAAGGAGGATGCTAGGAGGATGAGACTGCTTTTCTCCCCATGGACAGTTTGGAGAAACTACTAATCAGGATTACGATGGAGACTTCTTGAGATTCTCTATGTCCTCCATGGTTCTACTGCAATGCTTTTCAAACTTGGTAACATTAAGATCAACTAACTGGGGAATTCTGAGAGTTGGAAGTCTAGTATCTTAATGTTGCCAAGTTTGAAAAAGAGTGCCCCTACAGCAGGGGTCCCCAAATCCTGAGCTGCGGACCACCACCGGTCCACGTCATGGCAGAAACCGGGCTGCGCAAACAAGTGAAGCCCCATCTGCAGGATGCAGGCAGCACATGAAACCACACCCCCTCCAGTCCATGGAAAAACCTCTCACCATGGAACTGGTCCCTGGTTCCCAAAAGGTTGGGGGATACTTGCCTACAGGAAGATAAAGATAGGTGAGAGTCAACAAAATGGCTGCTGGGTAATGAGGGATGGATGGAAGGCAGACGACTGTAGTGAGTTTATGAACAAATAGATATATTTTGGAGGTGAAGCTGTCACAACAAAGTGTTTGCATGACTTTCCTTTACAACAGAACTTCTTAGGAAAAGAAGTTTCCTATTGCACTAGCCAATTATAAAAGCACTTTGCAAGGTATCCCATTCATGTTTTATTCACTGTTTAAACATTCTTTTTGAATTCAGTACTGATATTAGAATAGGTGCTTGATAAATGTTGAGATAACTTGTTGATTTTTTTTCTAGTTTTTTTAAAATCCTTATCATAGTTGGAAAGAAGCCTGGAAATGAAGACGAATTGAACCTCAATTGCCAACTGTTGCTAATTCTTTTAGAGTGCAGTGAAATCAACTAGGATAGGCTGGCCAAATGCTAATATATACATATCGTCTCCTTTAATTTAGGTAGTTGGATGTTCTTATGTAATGGCTCTGTGCCCTGGAAATCCATGTTTCTTTCCAAATTCTTTATCTGACCTTGACATTGGGTCACTTATTTTTATCTTCTGTAACAGGTTGAAATATTTTCCTAATTAATACCACTGATTCTTTCCTTTAAAAAAGAAAAAGGAAGGTTTAAAAAGGTAGTTAGCTACTGAGGGAAAACTGAATAGAAATAGCCATGGATTCATAACAAGCTGGCAGGAGGCTGTCCTCACCCTCCATTTGCTAGCTACTAGTGATCCTTATTAGCAAAATTGTTTATTTCTCACCTATGATCAACTTTTTATCATCTGAGCATGCAGAACAATCACAGTTTTTTTTCTTAAGTAGGCAAGATGGTGATACAGACAAATCCAGAAGATGGTTTTCAACAAATCTGTTTATATCTTCTGATCAACAGTAATTGTGGAAATCTAAGACTTTTGAGACGCAAATAGTTACAAATTCTATTTAAAATGAATCTTTTGGAGATATGAATGCCTAAATTGTCTGAATTTAGGTGAAGGAAATATTTTGAATAAATTTTATTGGCACTTCCCAGCTATGGAATATACATTTTGAGGTGAACTTTATAAGAAGCAAAACTAGGCTCAGAGTTTACACATTTAAATCTTACTATGTTATTCATCCAAGTATTATACACAAAATGGAAAGCTTAGAATATGTATGGCAGAATGTATATATACCACGTGACTAAGAAATTCATTACTGGAGGCTTTCAAAAAGACATTGGACAATCATTTATCCGAAATGATATAGAAGCTCCTGCTTGAGCAGGGGTTGGACTAAAAGACCTCCAAGGTCCATTCCAATCCTGTTATTCTATGTTATAAAGCAAATATATGGATATTTGTTTCTTGAATGTAAAAAGTATGCTTCAATCGCAAAAATGGACTTTAAAAATATGGACATCCAAAGAGTGGACATTGTCCATTACTAATTTATATGGACTTGCTTGAGAATAAAAATGATATATTTCTACTAAAATGCCCAAAGTGTTTATTTTTTTTAAAAAAAGAGAGAAACAGAATTTCTATAGAAGACTATTACAGGGATTTCTAGCACACCTCAATTTGTACCAGCCAGGTATTGCTGATTTGTTTGCATGTTATTGAAAATATTAAGGGTAAATTAATTCAGATATGGGAAAACTATAGGAAAACATCACAGCACAATAGAAAGAAAATACAAGACAAAAGTGAGTCTAGTAAGTTTCTTTGATGTTTGTTGTGTGGGTGTATGTGTATGTAAACATCAGACACAACAGAACTTTAATTGCTTGGACAAATGAAATATTTCTTGATGGAGCCCCTGTTGGATGTCTCACAGCTTAGGGAGAAATTTTCTGTACCAAACTTAATTCTGAGTACAGTTCTTTTATGCAAAAGCCCATTCCTGACTACACAAAACTTATTTGTATTTTAGCAACCAAATTTCAATGGAAAAACCATTCTCCTGTTATTATTCTTTAATAATGGAGAATTAGAAATGTCTTAACTAATACCAAGGGATCTACCAGTACTATCCCTCTTCTGAGGTACACTACATCTTATACCACTAGTAAATTCAGAGCACCTGGCAATCCTGGAGCTAGAATAATAGAATATACAAAGGGGGGGGGGGTGTCTAATTGTCAAATGTTGGATTCAACGGGAGGGGGGGAAATCTGATACAAGGGTGTGCTGGTAACAGATTTTTCCAAACCTCCAAAGAGACCCCTAAATATAAGCACTGTTGTTGTCTGCAGAGAGTATCCGTGTGCAGTACTGATAAATAACTGGGGAGTATAAAACAGCTAAGTCTTCACCATGCACAATAAAAACACACACACAATGAAAAAGAGCAAGACCTGTTACCTGAATAAGAAAGGGCAAATAAAGGGGAAAATAAGAGAAGAGAAGCAGCAGCAGAGAAAGCAGAGGTCAGTCTCAGGTGAAGAACTACACTGAAAACTTTGGAGAGCTTGAAATGTAAAGTAACTATAGTAGTAAATCTGCAAAGAAACATACTGAGGGGGGGGGGGACTTTTTTGTTTTGTATGTCCCCAAACCCAAGTGATTAATTCAATCTTCCCCAATCAGATACACTACAATAGAGTGCCTGTCGCCCAAACAGGTCACTGGTAATGTTACCTGGGAATGATAGGACTTGTAGTCCTACATATCAGAAGGGCATCCAATTGTACCCTAGGCATTAGAAGTGGGGCATATACCTATCCACCTACCCATCCACCCTAGGAAACCGGCTCTCACTGCCCTTTCTTACTGACTCACCCGGGCTGCCTTTGATGAATAGGGATCCTCAAAAAGTGCCCACATCTTTGGCTGCCAATTCCGACAACAGCCACATCCTCCTCCTCCTGAGGCCCCAGGAGGCCTATCCTCCATGCCCAGGTGTTGAAGGGTCATTTCCCGGGCCCCTTCATCTTCCATCTCTTCCCCAGTCAGCCCACTGCCAGGCTCAGGGCTCTCGAAGATATCCAGGGCTTCCTCCGCATCTCTGTGCTGCCTGTAAGTCATCCAGCAGCAAGGCTCCACATCAGTCTCGTCAATGCCCCAGTAAGTCAGCTCCTCTTCAAAGAGGGGCCCACAGATGTCCGCCGGGCAGTGTAGTTTACCTGTGCGGTAGTAGTTCAAGACATAAGAGAAAATGCCTGGGTGGCGGTCAAAGAAAAACTCATTGCTTTTCCCATCAAAGTCAAAATTGCTCTGGGCATCAGGATCCGCCAGCCAGGCCAGGCGGGTGCCAGGCAGGGTGCGCAAAGTGCTCTTGTAGGTCTCATGCCGGGTGCCCCCCACGTTGATCGTGATCTTGTCGGACTCTTCTCCTTTGCCCATCTCTTCCTTCAGGCATGTTTTGGAGGGTGGCTTGTTCCCTGATTTGCGCCCACGGTAAGATGAGACACACACCGAGCTGATCATAGATTAGGTTAGGTGGGCCAGAAGTGCTTCTGATAACCCTTTTCCTTCTGGCCCAGAAGCAGGAGGTGTGGGGGGGGGGAGCAGAGAGAGGCCCTGCACCTGCTGTGCCCTGAGGGAGCTAGTGAGATGGACCTCGGTTGAACGGCCGCCGTTATTTTGGGGGGAGGAAAGGAAGTCTCCTCAAGGCCACCCAAACCCCAACGAGGAGCTGCAACAAGTGCCCCGGTGAGCCGGGAGCAAAGCCCCGACGTGGAAGGAAACGGCCCTGTCTGGCCAACCAAGATAGCAGAAGGATTATATCTCCTTTTGGGGGGGGCTGGGAGCAAATGGCCCCAGACCAGAAGCGGCGGGGAGGGCAATTCATCCAGGGCACAGGCTCCTGGCCAAGCGAAAAGAAAATGCTTTCTGCCGCTGGTTGGTAAACAACCCCGTCTTGCAAAGTAGAGAAGAGAAGCTCGACGTGACTTTCAAGCCGATTTTAAACTTCGGAAGACCTCCCCGGGTAAACCCGCTTCTCTCTCTCCCACGCACCGCTCGAGATACGCAACCAAGTCGCCGGGTCTCGCCTTTGCCTCCCCCCTCGTTCCCAAACGCTCGCTCGATGGCCCGCCTTTCCCTTCTAGGCAATCGGAGAATGACAAAACAACGATCCCCACCCACCCCGTCAGCGCAGCGCTAAGCCCCCGGGCCGTTTCCCTAGACGAGGCGAAGTGCCGGTAAGAAAAGCCGGTGTGCCGAGGCGCATCCTCGGCACCTGCCTCTTAGGCTGAACGGTTCCGCCGTAATCGCAGAAGAGGGCAGGGAGGCTCCGAGCTGGGGCTTGGCTGTCTCCGTCCGGCTGGCTTGGATAGCCGAGGCTCAGGCTTCCGACAGGGGGATCCGCTTCCCGTCGGAGACCCTCGGATCTAAGCGGGAGAGCAGCGGTCTTGGCAGGGCCGAGGCGAAAGGGGGCGGGTGGGCTCGTCGGGCGTCAGGTGCGCTGGCGAGAAAGCGGGAGCAACCCGAGCCCGCTTGGCGCTGTCTCATTTTCAAACTGTGGGAGGGCGAAGAAGAGGGAGTGGAAGGAGCGCACTGCTCGGGCGACTTGGGCTCTCTCGCGTGTGCTGGCGCCGCTTTCCCCTCCTCCAGGGCTGGGAGGGGCTGTCGAGGGAAGGGCTGGCCGCGAGGGGCAGCTCAGCGCAATCCACAAGTTGCTGCGCGAGAAAAGGCGGGAGGAGAGAGAGAGAGAGAGGGCGAGAGTGAGTGTGTGTGTGCGCGCGCGTGTGTTGCGGGCGCGGGCGCCCTCGTGGCTCTTCTTTGCCACAAAGCAGCCTGTTGCCGGCGCCGTCCGGACGGCAAAGCCGAAGCCGAAAAGCCATAGGAAGCGCAAAGCCAAACAGAAGCGTTTCTCTTGCAGCCCAGAGAGGGCGCTCGCTGCAGGGCGGCGCGGATTTGGTAGCCCCGGCGGTTTTCCTCCGAATGGCTTTGCGCTTGCCCGTTGCCCGGATACATGGGCTCGTGTGCGCCCGGCCCTGCCCAGCCCAGCCCGTTTTCCAAGCCGAGCGGGAGCTGGCAAGATGTTTTTCTGCCTTTGCACGATCGGGGCAGAAGAACGATTGTGGACCAGGCTCGCTGCGTGTTTCCTTTTGCATTTTATCTCGCAAAGGAGTGGGGGAAACGGGGGTGGGGGCCGCCCTGAGTCTCTCGGGAATAGGGCGGCATACAAACCCAATCAAATCAATCAATCAAAATCAAATCAAACACCCTTTCTCGCCGAGTAGTACAAATGCCCTTAGCTCCAAAGGAGATCCTAATCCTCCCACGATCGAATGCAGGAAATGAGAAATCTGAAACCTTAGAGTCGTTTCAGGAGAAGAAGCGCGTTAGTTTTATACCAATAGCGACAAAGAACCCGAGGTGGATTTAGGGAAGAAGTGAGTCCATACTTTTGCTCCATCCAGCCAATCGCTGCCTGCGTTGCCTGGCAACGGTTATGATTCCTTATTGCTACTGATTTCTTGCATTTCGTTTCTTTTTGACTTGTTAGTATTCCTGCCCCAGACGGAATACTCCATCATGTTACACAAAGAGTGAATTGCAGACAATCAATGCTTATGGCAAGGAGGAAGTTACTTTATGCACAAGGTCAGAGGGGCGAATCCAGTGGGTTTAAGTTGAAGGAGGCAGCTTTTGGATGCATATTAGGAAAAATGGTCTGAGTGTAAGAGGTATTGTACAAATCAAGAGAGGTGGGCTGTTCTTTGTGGACCTACCCAAACAAAGGCTGGATACTTGGGGCCTAGGTTGGCCTAGAATATCTTCAAGATTATTTTGAACCCTTCATTTTATTATTCTCCTATTCATCTAGCCTATTGAATTCAGGTGTTTCACATCTCATCTGGAAGTGATGGGAAATAAACCAGGGATCTCCCATAGGTACAGTGTATGTTTTACTCCTGGGTGTCAAATCCATCATAAATGTGCTATATAGTGTACCATAAGGATGTTTCTTACTTTCAATTACAAACTTACGAATCACAGCAAGCTACATTCTCCTTTACTGATCTTACTAAAATCTCCCTTTCTTCCTTTGCAAATGTGGAAAATGCTCTGCCTCTACTATCTCAGAATTCCCATTAGCTGGGGTTGAGATACTGGTCTTTATTATGGTCGGTGACCATGTTTTATAAAAACTTTTTAAGAAGATTGCAAGATTTAGGTGTTGACATGATTAATAGAAAAAAATGGATCAAACTGCAAAACCCTATAGATACTGGTGGAATACTAATAAATACCAAACCTTCTTTATGAGTAAAGTACTAAAACCACTACACTAGAAGATATATATGTATTTTATTTATTTATTTCCACATTGCTACCAGACATAGTATATGTGAATATGTAACTTTATTTCAGCCTGTGACCAGTGAAATGTAACAAGAGAAAACATAAAACAATATAGAAAGCATAAGAAAATGTTTATTTATGAAATACTACAATGTAGGATAATGTTTCCTTGCTTAAAGCAATAGCAACTGCATTAATTGTTGCAACCATCCTGGAAATGTTAGGTAAACAATAAAAAGACAAAGAACAGAGCAGGTGGAAAGACAATATGAAGGTAGGGCAGAGGCTGCTGTAGAAAGGACATTGAATGAACATGTGGGCTAGGACCTCAGGTTCACTCTGCAAAAGAGGTATTGTTATATCTTTCCTCTTGGGTTACAGAAGACAAGGCATTAACATGGACTAAATAAAAAGTTCCACAGTGTGTTGGGCCAGTAAGAGTGAATAGGCAATTTGCTGTGAAGACTTCCTATTTAAATCTTGCCAATATTGACTGGATTGTTCTGTTCTACCAGGGCAGCTATAGTGAACATCCACTGTCAGACTGCAGCTCTACTTCTTGATAGCTCCATTTCCAAGAGAGCATGACAGAAGAAGCTCCCCAGCTGATGTCCTCACAAGTCCAGGCAAATTATTCATTCATGTCTTTTCCATTGCATTGGTGAAAGCTAGTGGCATAAGCTCAATAGAAACCTCATGTAGACAGGATACATAAGATACCGAGTTGTGGCATCATAGATAATCTACAGCTTTGGTATGAAAGATTTTTATTTTCTTTTATATGTCTCCCCCAAACCTATTTTAGATCCTAATAAATATTATAACAAAAGTTGGT
The DNA here is from genome assembly GCF_009769535.1 of Thamnophis elegans. Lineage (NCBI taxonomy): Eukaryota > Metazoa > Chordata > Lepidosauria > Squamata > Natricidae > Thamnophis > Thamnophis elegans. The sequence goes on from NC_045545.1 coordinate 44,953,661, forward strand.
ATCTCATCCATCTGGCTACAAATTCCAACTCTGGGCAAACTGATCCCAGTCACAGATCTCAAATTGATTTCCCTGAACATCCCATGGGAACTATTTATCTTCTGATCTACTCCAATAACTTCACCCCTACTGGCCTGGACATCCATTAGATACAGTGTAATCAGGAACATGCACAAAGACAATTCATTGCACTTCACCAGTGATTTCAGTGCTTTTGTCCAATTGAAATGCATTTTGTTCTGCCGCTGTGATCTTTTCCACCACATGTTGAGTCTCAAGTTCTATTACCATTGAAGATCACTCCAATCTCTACCTAAGCTATGGTAGCTATACAGCTGATCTCACAAATCCATTATATTCCTATCAGGCAGAGCTTCCTTTGACAGAATTACTGTCTCAGTCTCCAGGGGTGGGCTGCTGGGGGTTCGCATGATGATCAGGTGATCATCTAGCTCGGATTTGACCCAGTTCGGCAAACCCCTAAATGCCACCACTGGCTGGCCACACCCACCACACCCCTCCCTGTCCCTCACAGGAGTCTCCACGTAGCCCATTTGTCATGCCGGATAAGTGCAGGGCCCACATGGAGGCTCAAGGGGGGGGGGAAACGGGGCTATCAGAGATTCCGGAAATCCATAAATAGGCCCGTTTCCGGCCTCCGGAGCCTGGGGAAGGCAGTTTTCGCTCTCCTGGAGGCTTGAGGAAAGCTTCCGGTGCCTGGGGAGGGCAAAAAAATGGCCTACTGGAAGTCCAGAAATGGGGCTCTTTCTGGCCTCTGGAGGGCCTTCGAGCCCGGCAGAAGCAGTTTTCACCCTCCCGGAGGCTCAAAAAAAGCCTTCAGAGCCTGGGGAGGGTGAAAAATGCCCCCTCCCTGCCGTGGTGCAGGAGGCCAACTAGGCCACACCAATAGTGGCCACGCCCACTTAGCAACAGGGCAGAGAACCCCTTGCTGCAATTTTTGAAGCCCACCCCTGCTTGAGCCAACTCTCAGACCTGAGCAAGGGACAAAAAGGAATCTTCCTAATTTCTTGCAACATTACTGGTTAGAAGACCAAAGAAGGATGATCCTTATTTCCAGGACATAAGATTGTAAAGAAACTTTTATTTTGTTACAGGAGTCCTGCACTCCATATTATCATGTAATAATACTACGTGATTCCTCAGTGAACCCCTTTAATGTTGCTTGCAGTGCCACATGGGATTGTGTCTGAGAAGGTGTTGATACACTTGGTGTTTAGCTGTTGGGGTTAATTTAGCCAAATGCCATATTGTAATTATAAATATCCATGTAACCCAGTATGTTGATTTTTTAAAAACCAAATGCTGGGATAAGTTAAAGAACTAATTTTCTCAATTCATTTAGGAATATCCAAGTTTTGGTCTTATGCTGGCAGGTGACTTTGACACAAGACTTGATAAGACTTTCTCCTTGTATTTTAATAATTATAAAACAAATATTTTTGGCGTTCAGCTGTACTACAGTAAAGAACAGGTTATGAACATAGCAAGCAAGCATCTATTTAATCATCAGCAGAAGTTTTAACTTTACGTAATAAATAGTGACCTTAATTGGGTTTATCTATAGGGAACCCATAAAAGTCGATCAGTTAAGTCTTGATCTTTTATGGTCTTTTTAATCCGGTAATTTTAGTTACAGTTGACCTATGGCTGGAGAGTGACCATTTGCTACTGTTACCTCATCTGAATCTTGGCCCATATCCAGCCTGTTTGAACAGTTCCTACTGGGATAAGGATAATAACAGGTTTAGTAATCCTAGGATTACATGGTCTTACAAGACTGCAAGATTTGTCACTATCACTAGTAGACGCCTGGTCAGTGAATAACAGCTCACTCAGGATTTCTTGTGGATGCGAAGGATGGGTCTTCCATTTTGATGGTGTTTCTCATTATTTGGATAATGTTGTTTTTCTGTTCCATTCTGGTTGAGTGGCTAATAGGATACAATGACTTTTCTATTAAGGAAGTAAGGTGTTTCACTACCTCCGAATAATTCTTCAGCTCACTTCAGAATTCCTGACATTATAATTCCAAGTTCTAAAATAATGTCCTACATATATAATTCTTGATATTTTAATATAGTCTGAATTTACATTTACTCATATTTTAAAGAGAATCCAAAGTTACACAACATGTTGAGAAATATAGATAATTAATGGGTAGTACAGCAAGTTCAGCAGTAAAATAGCATTAAAAGGCTACCAATAAGCAGACTGTTTAGTAACAACTGAAATTCTCAGAAGAGAAAATTCTTCACTATATACTAATTCTCAGCATAAGTCTTTCAGTACCAAATTTCTTAGACTGTCTTTCTTAGACACGGTTAGAGAACTAACCGTGATAATACACTATTATTATCTATTCATTTTGTTTTTTTTATTCAGAGTGCTCAGTTCTATTTATTTATAAGACCTTGACTAATTCAAGGCCAAAGCCAGTATTATAGCCATGTCTAACTACTCTTGAAGGAATAATCATATTTCATTAGGCAGTGATATGTGTTGGGAGCAGTGTGAATCCATTTCATCCTTCCCCATAAGAATTGATGTGTTGCTGGAGGCGGGGCTGACGTTGCTACAACACAACATGCAGTCTTGGAGCTCTAGGATTGCTGTTGATATCTCTGTTGCTGGATGGTCCTTTTGGACCTAAACCATTCCGAAGAGACAGTGATAGAGAAGAGCATGTCCTGCTGATCTCAGGGACATCGCAAAGTCCCTGATCGATCCAGGAGAAAGCTCTTTTTCTCTCTCTACAAGAGAAGTAGCCATTTTTAAGCTGCATAAGGTTGGGACAGACCCCTGAACAGAAGCTCAGCAGGAGAGAGTGTGTGTCGGAATTGGTGAGATACATTTTACTTTTAGAGAACACCCAAAAAGATTTAGAGTAAAGTTAAAATTGAACACAGAAGAGATTAAGCAGCAGATTAGCCTGAATTAAGACTATTATCTTTTTTCTTTAATTTTGTTTCCTTTTTATGGATGGAATTTCCACAAATGCCTCTTACTGTTTAAATTGAATTGGTCTCTTTTTCCCTTCTTCTATTTTTTCTCATTTTTTGTATTTGTGGATTAAGGATTCCTTTCTTATTTTTTCTTCACGCACGACATGATTGTCCTTTTTAACCATTCTCTTTCTTAATGCAAAGAAAGCTTAAAGAGAGAACTAAAAGCAGAGGGAAAAGAAGTAACACTGCCATCTAGAGGCTGGAGGCTTGGAAATATTTTTTTAATATATTTGACGTATATCTCATGCTTCAAGGCTTCAGAATTTGTTTATTGAAAGAATAGTGGGAAGAGTACAGTTTGTTTACACAGGTGCTCTTCTGGAATATTATCAGTAGCTGGACTGCAGTAAAGAGAAAGCCTTGACTTGAAAGATTTTAGTGAAATTATTTGAAACCTAGTAAAAGGCCTTGGATATCCTAGGGGCAATGTTTACAACCTGGAAAATGATGCATTATGAAGAAGAAGAGGAAATAACTTTGCAAAAAATTATGCTAGATATTCAAAAAGTCCTAATAAGCACAGAAAGAATTGAAAAGAATTTGGGGATTATAGAACAAAGAACAGAAAGAATGGAGGGGAGAGTTGACGATATTGATGAAACAATAATAGTTAAACTTAATTAAACTTTGAGTATTATGTATAAGACAAAGTAATAATAGTTATAGTCAAATACATGATTAATAATGATAATAATGCATTTATATATACTAGATTGATATATGGAATTTTATATAAGCTGTAAATGAGGAGATGATGTGGAAAAGCCTTTTTAAAATAAAAGATAAACAATTCTATATAGAATAGAAGATGTAACACCATTGGATGAGTCCAGGATGATGTAATGAAATGTCATAATATAAATTTACTTTAAATTTAGTATTCTTCACATAAAAAGGATATAATAATAGCTATATTCAACGAATGTTTAATAATCATAATAATTGTATGCATATATATTAGATGATATGAGCAATGGCATGTGCGAAAATGAGTAAGTTGACATGAAATTAGAGAACAAGAAGATAAACAATTTTATAGGACATCGGATCTATTTAATTAATGGTTAGATTAAAAAAAATAATATGGAATTGAAAATCTATTAGAGAATGTTATCAACACCAAAATAACAGAATGATTTAAAATAGGATTTTTTTAAAAAAATACTTATAATTGGATATTTTGAAAATAATGCAATGAATTATTATAATATAAATGAACCCATATTTAGAATACCTTGTTTAAAATGAAGAAATAATAGTGACAGTCAAACAAATGAAGTACTATAATAATAATGTATACTAATATACTTGATTTATAATATGTGATTTTATATAATTTAAGGGATGACTATATGGAAAGGATGACAAAAACCTTGTAATCAATCGATACACTGTACGGAATTGAAGATGTTTTTATGTTACGTGTTTTGTTTGTTTATGTTTGTTTTAAAAAAATAAAAATATTTTAAAAAAAGAATTGATGTGTTGCTTAAAGTGTGTTGGCCCATAAAGCTGGAACTAATTTTCCTTGTGGTGTGATGCAAGTATGCAATAGTGCAGAATAGCCTGTATTATGAATAGATGTTATAAAAGAATATGTGATTTAGACACACAGCTTATCTGCCATAGATAGTTATTTTCCAGAAGTAACTGGCTCAGGGAATGTGCAACTTTGTTTGATGTGTTTTTTATGAGTTTCCACAACTCATGTTGGTTACTTAAACCTAGCTTTTTACTTTATTCATACAAAACCTAGACAGATCAGTGACCAAAGTGATGATCAAGATAGCATTGATATAAATTAAATATAGATTAAAACCATATCATATATCCCCATAATCAGAACAGTCTAACCTTCCCATCTCGAATAGACTCTCTGGGATGTGGGGTGGTGGTGTTGTGGCCGCCAGTGGGCAGCGGAGCTGGCAGCAGAGTCAAACAGTGAGAAGGTTGGGGAGGAACATGGGCCAGTCCTGGGGGCTGAGGGAAGCTCAGACGAGGGTTCTGCGTCGAAAGCAGAGAGGGAGTTAGACAGTAGTGAGGCAGAGGACAGCTGGAGCCTGTTCCCAGTGTGTGCATGCGCAGAGCTGCCAGAAGACAAGAACAACTAAGAAAGCAAGGTCGACTTGAGAGTAAAGTCACACCTTGGAGGTGATTGGCCCCTCCCATAGGAAACAAAAGAGGAGTGAACGGGGAGTGGACTTTTGCAGGAAACAATTTGTTCCTTCAGTCGTTTCAAGACAAAGTTCTGTATGTGATTAGAAGAGACTCTGTGCCAAGTGTTGCCTTGCCCTGTGTTTGGAAAATAGTTATCTGGCAGTTCACCAAGCGAGATAAGGTTCGTGTTGATAACTATTCCTCTGAAAGACTGTCAAGCCTTGCTGACTGAATGAAAGGACTTCACAGTAGTGTAAATAAAAGAGGTTTTGCTGGGACCCAGACTCTGCTTCATACTTGTTAAGGAAACCTAACTCAGAACAGGGGGTGCAACCTGTTTATATTACAGATTTTGGTGTATTAGGAGTACTGTGAGTAATAACATGCCATACCAAAAACAGAGATAAATCAGCAGTAGGATATTTACATGCCCAAATAGTTTTGTAGTAACACATCCTTGTTACCTTGCTGTGATGGGATTGCCTCTTGTCTGGCCTAAAGCTTTCTGTACAACAGTAACATTATGTCTGTGGTGATAGCAGCAACAGCATGCTGGAAGTCACTTGTTGAAATTTCAGCTCTTCTTCCTTACCCTCTAAAAGAATGGCAATTTTTTCTAGATTTTCTAGATTGTTGATTATTGCTGCTGTTTGATCTGCCCTAAGCTTCACTGGTCAAACTAAGACCTTTGGCAGATACAGTTTATGGTACTGTCTGTACATTAAAAAGCTTTCATCTAATCAACCTATAGTCCCAATCACAACAATATTTGTTCTGGACATATAAGTGCATGATTTGAGATAACCCAAAGATTCTTGGTGTTAAGAGAGACCCAAGTACTCAGTAATTTATCTGGTTTGAGTAAAAAGTGATACAATATGGCAGTGTTTCTCAATCTTGGTAATCTTAAATTTAAGCCTAAGCATTTTAAACTTGCCAAAGCTGAGAAACACTGAAGCAAGTGTGCCATAGTTGACAATATATAGGTAAATTGAAAACTCTGAATTGGATGACCTGCATCCAGAATTGTATCTTAAACTAGACCAGTGTTTCTCAAACTTGGCAACTTTAAGATCTGTGGACTTCAGCTTTCAGATTTCTCCAACCTACCATGGGGCGTTCCACTGGCTGGAATACTCTGGAAGTTGAAGTCTACATATCTTACAGTTGCCAAGTCTGGGAAACACTGATCTGGATAGAGTAGAATTCAGAGCCTTTTTGTCTCAAATTAGGCAGGAATATAGCACTATGGGAGGCCAAGAGAATCATCAACAATCTTGTAGGTTCTTACAGTCTCTCCCCTTTGTTTCTTTTTCTCCCTCTTTTAATTGACTCCGATATAATGCTTTGCCTAGCAGTAAATATTTGTTACAATTGTTTATCTGCCCACCTGTCTCCCATTAGTTTATTTTGTGTCATAAAGGAGATTGTTTGGAAGAGTCTCAGCATGAGAGGACTTTGGGTACTTTAGCAGCGTGTGAAACTGAAGTCCCTGGGCTTTAGATTGTTATCTTGTGGAACTGCATCTCAATTTTGATTTGAACAGGAAAAGGTTATTAGGAGGGTCCATGATGATGCAAGTCACCTCTATTAATTAGCAGCTCCATAAAAAAGCCATAATCTTTTCCTGAAATATCACAGGTGCATCCTCTTTCTTACACAAGTCAGATTGTGCATCTCTTTAGCTTGACAAAGATTAAAAATTCTAGAACAACACATCTGCCTCTCTTGTTTTCTGAGGTAGGCCTCGGAAAGCAGAACAGCAGACAAACATGTTAAGCTGCTGATTAGGAAACATTTCAATCAAAGCAAAATGTTGGTAACCAGGGCCAGCCCTCCTGATCAACAAATCAATATAACTGCCTTAAGCAGCAGATGCTGAAAAACAACAGTAACAGCCACAGATATAATTCCTAAAAACCTTTGAGGTTCCCTTCAGTTGTAGAGGAGATAAGTGATTATTAAACAGCCTATCAACTAGAATGCAAATTCTGTTGCACAAATGTAAGGTACCCCAGTTTTGCATCAGTACAAAAAAATTCATTTTCTGTTTGTATGGGTAAAAAAAATGCCTTAGGGAAGAATTAACCCAATGAAAATTGCATACATTAGTTACAAAATGTTGATTACCACTTGGCAAATAAGGGATGAAAAATACCAAAAGGGAAATATGCAGGATTACCCCTGAGAAGAACAAGGGTGAAAATTGAAAGAAACATTAATTCAGTAGACTGATAAATAGATCATTTTGTTCTGTAACTTAATAGTTCAAATCATTATAGGTATTTTTCGTGTCATCTGTCTTTACTATGACAATAGTTCCCTTCTTTTCCAAGTAGCATTTCCCAACAAGGCCAGAGAAAGTTATTTCAATTGCTGTTGAACAACAGACTTGGTAATTTCTGAAGTTATTTATTAACAAATAACATGGTTTCAAGGGACCTTGGAGATCTTCTAGTCCAACCCCCTGCTCAAGCGAGAGGCCCTATACTATTATGGACAAATGGATGTCCAATCTCTTCTTAAAAATTCCAGTGATAGAGAACCCACAATTTCTGAAGACAAGCCATTCCACTGGTTAATTGTTCTGTCAGGAAATATCTTCTTAGTTCTAGGTTGCTTCTCTTCCTGATTAGTCTCCATCCATTGCTTCTTGTCCTACCTTCAGGTGCTTTGGAGAATAGATTGATCCATCTTCTTTGTGGCAGCCCCTCAAATATTGGAACAGTTATCATGTCTTCTTTTCACTAGACCAGATATATCCAATACCTGCAGTCATTGTTCATATATTTTAGCCGCCAGCCCCCTAATCATATTTGTTGCTAATTGTTGCTTTGTTGTTAATTGTCTTAAAACTCTTCAGCAGAACATTGGAATATCTTGGAGATTTGCTTCTCTTCTGTTACAAAATACATGGTCTTTTGCACTCTTTACTCCAGTCACAAAACTGCAATTAGAAAGGAATAAAATCAAGAAGCTTTGTTGGAGTTTTGATCAACATCCTGGGAGCAGAGAGACATCTTGTGGTTATTTAAGTCTCAGAGTAGTATCACATTTTCCAGGCTATGCAGTCTGAGCCTATACAACTTTATTTTAGGCAACTACCTAGTATTACTACCTATGTGAGGCACTCAGAAAAAATCATGCTTTCTGTTTGAGACAGTAATACACTATCCAGAGGGGACCAGGACACTGGTGGGTTTCTGCTGGTTCAGCCCAGATCGGGCAAACCAATAGTGGTGGCAGCGAGGGGCTCCCCCCACCCGCCCGGATGCTTCTGTGCATGCACAGAAGCGTCATGCAAGTGCGAGTGCACGAGCAAACCGATAGTAAAAAAAAATGGAAACCCACCACTGGACCAGGAGTAGGCACATGGGACGTGTGGCCAGATGTTGTCAAGGTTTGTGTAGAATGTGCCATCCACCCCTGGTAGGATCTGTCCCCAACCTCTCAGATGCCACTTATGAAGGAAGCTGAATGTGTAGTATCGTCCTTCTGATGTGGGAGGGGGAAATGATTTTCTACTAACATAGAGGTCCATTGGTTAGGCAAATGTATACACCCAAATGCCCTCCGTGGTTCCCTGCCACCCTGGAAATGCACTTGGATGGGAAAGGCTTCTTCAGACATTCTTGAAGACATTCTTCAGAGTCAGGAACATTCATGTCAGCCAAAGTGGATAGTATAATGTGGAGGCAAACGGGCTTCCTGAGATTGGTTTGATGAGTGGGTAACCAAGTTTAATTTATAACTTGGTTAGAAGTAGCACACCATGGAAACATTCATGGTACTCCCCACTATAGCTCTTTATCAAGAACCTGGGATTATTGTTCCTAAGCCTTTTGAAACAAGGAAGGAAGGGACCAAAAAAAAAAGCCCAGAAGACAATGCAAGGTAAAGAAGAAACTATTTTAATTGCAGGCTGCTATGAGTTGTTACAGTATTTCTCCCATACAACAGAATTCTCCTGCTGACACAGAGTGCTTGGGATAGTACTTACACTGACTATGGTGTATATGAGATAAGTCACTACAAATTGTGCTTCCCACTCACCCCCACCCCCATCCAGTTTCAGGAGCCATATGTTTTCTAGTTGTTGTTTTTTTCTATGCAGGCAATTCAGAAAATCCAGCAGCCTCCTTCCTCAACTTCAGCATCCTCGTTTCACGTACAGCCTTCTCAGCATGGATTCAAGATGCAAGTCCGGGTTGATCCAGTACTGCAAGGTTTAGGTTTAGGTTTAGGTTTATTGGGATTTATATGCCGCCCTTTTCCCTGAGGGGACTCAGGGCGGCTTACAACCACAGGGGAGGGGAAGTGCAAGGTCAAAACAAACACTTTGTGAACAAAAGAAAAATAATAAAACACAACTTTCATTCAGCAATCAAACACTCGGGCGGGTAATTGGAAGCCTATCCCCAGGCCTGCTGGGAGAGCCAGATCTTGAGGGCTGCGCGGAAGGTCTGGATCGTGGTGAGGGTGCGGATCTCCATGGGGAGCTCGTTCCATAGGGTCGGGGCAGCAGCAGAAAAGGCTCTCCTCCGTGTGGTCGCCAGTCGACATTGACTGGCAGATGGAATTCGGAGGAGGCCCAAAGATAAACTTAAATCTACACTATCTTCATCCTGACTCTTTCCCCATGTGATAGACTAATATAGCATTTAATTCTTCTCCATCTTTCTGGATTACTGTAGAATCAATGTATAGTAGTTCTGTCCTGAAGATGTTTTGATGACATCAATAGATTCAGGCAATCAAAGTTTCTTCTGACAGCAGTTTTAATAATATTGCAGTTTTCCGATCATAAATTAAGATGACATATGTGAAACTGTCTTTAAAAAAAAAGGGTCCCCCCCTTAATTCTCTATTACTAATATACTCTATGATATAGTCTATATACTCTATGACACAGGGCTATGGTATGGACTATAGTAGGTTGATGGAAATTCCTTGGTGGGAGCCAAGAAATCATACCATAGAGAGTTAAATAAATATTACTACAGGCGTATGATAGGCACCATTTGCAGCTGCCTATAGAACCAAGTAGGACTTTAAAAAGCCTAACATTCAATACTATAAAAAGAATGCCTAGTAAAATTTGATAGGTTAAAAATATTCTTCTTAAAGCCACCTGAGGTGTTTGGGAAGATTATGCATTAAGAATGTAGATTCACTAGTTGACTTCCTGCTGTATTGCTGAATATTTTTTCTTGCTAGATGTTTTGTAAAAACTGCAGAATATTTCAATAATCTGAAAGCAGTACATAATGTAAAGATTACAGTCAATGAGGCTGACTGGAATATTAGAACACTGAGGCAAAGAGACAAATGATCAGCTGGTTAAAAAAACCCCATCCAGAATAGAATTACTGTAGAACTGATAAGCACCAGCCTCAGTTCTGATGTTGAAATTTCAGACTGATAACATATGGGTCTGAAAATACTAACCATCTTAAACTAACTCAGCATTCAGTATGGTGGTTTACAAATTCTAGCAGCTGCTGCACTCACATCTCATCTGAATAGTACTGTCAGAAGGAAGCTGAGCTTATTTCAAGAGGCTGCCATTAGTGTTCAATGTTGCTGACTTTACTATAAAATAATCCCACTATATTTTTGTTTTACAGAATAATCTGACGCACATTTAGGATTACCATATGTGATCAACAAAATTTAGACGGCAAGGAAAAGTTTCTATGCTGCCATCCCATGGCCATATATGGTAACTAAGCATGCCTATCTTTGCATAGAATCAGACAGATAATATTGCAACCGTCTCCTTGCTGTATTTCTATCATAATAATGCAATTTCTTCTCATAATAATCTAACTACATATCATCGCACTGGGATTCATCACATTATTCATTCATTGTTTGCTTTATAAGTCTTTTTTAGAACCTAAAACAAGGTGTATCTTGGGAACATTGATTCATTGACTAGAAGGATCAACTCATGATGGCAGAAAGTTGGGCTCAGTTTATAATGTCATAGGTGAGCCAGGAATAGTTATAGGATTCATTTTGACCTTAAGCATGAATATGTTCAGGCAACTCATGCTCCCAGATAGCAATAGCACTTAGACTTATATACTTCCCCATAGTGCTTTACAGCATTTTCTGGGTGGTTTACAATATCCGCATGTTGCCCATCGGGTATTTTTGATAAAAGAACTACATCATTCCAATGCTGGAAAGGCTGATCAAAGTGGAAGCCTCCAAAATTTAGAGGCCACGACTTGTTTCCGAGACAATAGTTATATGGTTGAAATTTAATAAGATTTGATTTTGGACCAAGATATAGGAGATGTACTGTATAGCATATTGTTTCAGACAAGGCTTTTAAATTGCAAAGACCTTACTTCATTTCTGGAATCTTATGGAGAACCTATATGAAGTTGCCTGCCATTTCAATCTTCTCATGGTCTCCTACTTCTTCTGGAAGCACATAAAATCAGTAGGAGTATTAGCATTAAAAGCATTTTCTTAGATTGCTGGGCTCATTCTTTAGAAAGAAACATGAATATTATCAGACGTGTTCCAGATAGGTTGCATGTTGCATTTCTCTTCTAGATGCTTGTATTTACAAAAGCTGTAGTTTGTGCTATAGGGTTTTTTTTTTTGCCTACCCCAAGTGGCTAAATAAGGTTTAGCTAAGGGGTAGCCCAGTGATAAATGGAAGAAAATAGTCTGCCTTTCCTACCTGGAGCCCCTATTTGAGTTAAATCTCACTTTCCATTATTTCCAGCTTTAAGGTTGGTTAATTTAATGTTAGTTGAGATTACAGCAATTTAACTCTGATAAATACAGAAGGCACCAAGCTGGAAAGGGTCATTCCATCAAGTGAGCAGGAATATTGCATATCCATTAACTTCTATTGGCTATTTGTTTTACAAAGATTGGGCATATATGTTCCTACATCTGTTAAGCAACAGGCCCTACATTATTCTACACTGACAGAAGATGATATCCCCTACCACCATTATCCTTTTCTATGTTTTAGTTTAGCAGCATACAGTACATGACCATATTTTGGGCTCATTCTATTGGCAATATAGCTGAACACAGGCCACAGATTAATGCAGTGCTTCAGTAATATTCCTGTCAGAATAAGCCAGACATTTTATCTTGGTCCAAGTCCACAGTCATAGAATATCCATACAAAAGCAACAGAATGGCCTTGAAACAGATTATATTATAGGAAGAAAACTAACTCTAGTAGAACAAAGATAAGCACAACAGCAGATATGAGTCTTAACACAGAGAGACTTGATGGATCAATTGCTCAAGGCATCTAACACTTATTCCCATCATACCCCAGTTGCTGCTTAGCAAAATGCCACAATGAAATACTGTTACATATTTTCACAGAAATAATGACAGGAGTGCCCTTTTGTGCTCCACCCCACCCTCCCACCCCATGGGTAGCTCAGCAGGATGTAGTCACTAATCAGACACTAAAAAATTATAAATATATCAAATATACAATAAAATATATCTGTACAGCACTGAGAATGAAAATAGTTCACTGATCACTTTGGAATATGTTTCTCATTTAACAGAATTTACACCAACATTTACAGAATAAATATACAATGGAAATAGAATCTATAGATTATTGTCTTCTCTCTTTATATATATATATTATGTACAAACAACCAATATACTTTCCTTCGTCTTCCCACTGCCACTAATCATACACCACAAACAAGAAGGAAGGAAATGCTATGGATCCATTGTGGAAACACTTTACCTAGACTGGCTTCTCCTTGAGAAGCCAATAAGGGGCATTGCATGAAATTAGCTCCAGTCAACCCAATGGCACTTCAAACATGTCCCAAGGTGCACAGAGCAAATCAAGAATTCTGGGAATCTCTGACAACTTCCTTCCATGCAAAAGAAGAAGTCTTCAGGAGAGGACAATATGGAGAGGAAGGGGAAACTCTGTATTCAGCAATTAGCTTCTTCAGTGATTGCCTTTTCACATTTTGCATGATCTCTACACAACAGGGGCTGGGTGATATTTTTTTCCCCTTAATGGAGTCCAGAGGGTGGGGGTGCGGGTGGGACTATCAAAAGATAAATAAAAAGGGAATTGAGTCTTCTAGCAGAATTTTTTTTTATCCCTATTGGATTCATTCTTTTTTTTATGACTCATAAAAAAATCAAGTGGTATCTCCTTCACCTTAAAACATAATATCTTTATAAAAAAAGAAAGCAGTCCATTTAATTGCTTCCATCACAAGCTCATATGATCTCTGCTTATAGTCTTGTCAAAGACATACAGAGAAGTCAGAAGAGAAATCAAAGAACAGGAAACAAAAATCTGCTGAAACCAATAATTATAACACTATTCTGAAAAGAACCTTTGTCCTAGAACTGCCAGTGTCTATAGTATAATGAAGAAAAAGTAAGAAGGCTTAATGAAAACTACAACGCCACCCTTGATTGTCTTTCACATCTTAACCAACTAATATCCTTAATTTCTAAAATAGCAGTCATCACAAAAGATGTTTCTAAGAGAAAGTCCACTCTGAACCTTCTTTAACTGCAGCATTGCTTCTAATTAATTGATTCCAGCAGTGACAATTACTCTATCTTAATCACCTTGAAGTCAACTGTGATTTTTTGTAGTCTGAAAATAAACTTCACTGATCTATATAAGACTTATTTCTAGTGTCTATAAAACTGTTTATGCTTTGAAAAAAAAAGGATGCAAGTGCTCGAAATCAGACAAGTATAGTTACTATTATTTTTTGAAGCAGTCCAGCTTTTCCAACTCTCTGTACAAACCTGGAGAAAGATGCTGCTCTTTAAATTTATATAGAAGCCTTAAAAAGTTAGGGAGGGGGGTTAAGAAATAGAATACAAGCTTTTTCTACTTTGTGGGCACTTCTTTCAATTTTTTTTCAAAGCATGCAAAACCTGCCTTTTTGTACAATTGTCATAACTACCAATTCAGGGTATAGGATAGTTAAAAACAGAAACTGCCATAATTCTTATCCTCCTGATCATTAGCTGCTTTGAATCAGGTTGTTTCAAATTTTTGTGTTTTAGAATATAGAATTACATAGGGAAATGTTAACATGGTAATATCTGGATGAGTATTTAACTCCAGTGGGTGGAGTGAAAAGTAGTCCTATAGTCTTAAAAATGATTGCAAGTGCTTCTGCATACTGTTTGATTCATATTCTTAGCCTGTTGTGATATATCTGCATAAATGACTGGAGAAAAGAGTGAAGGGAAATTGGAATACATTGACCAACCTTGTAATGAAAATGGAAAAACAATGCCATACACTGGTACCCATTTGTTTCTTTGAGCAAGTGGTTTACCTAAAGAAATGCTCAAGAGATTACAACTTCAGATGATGCATTAATGTGCCTTTTCTCTTCTGTATATAGGATCTAAATGAACAGATTGATTTTAAAAAAGGAAAAGAAAGATTAACAATTAGAAAAGACCCATTGACAGAGTAAGCTGCTTGCTTGGGACCAACACGTGACCTGCAAAAAGAGAGACTTCATAGCAGATTACTGCTGGTGCTGAGGTACAAGGTTTCCTATATATATAAAAAAAGATCTTCAGATATTTGTAAACTCCAATTCCCATCAGCCCTAGCCAGAATGCCGATACTGAGCATTGATCAGACTTAATGGTCACCTGATCTCAAAAGCTCTTATTTTTGAACTCTATCCTAATTCTATAATCTTGTCATCTGTAGCAGCTGGACCAGATTTCCAATAGCCATCATTTAATTTAATTGATTCCAGTGGAATTATATTGACTCATATCCAAAAGATTTATTCCTGACTAGGAAACATGTAGAGCTATCACAGAAAATGGCTTCTTTTCTTTTTCTTTTTGCAAAATATTTGCTTTTACAGGACTCAGATAAAATAAAGTAATGTGATACTTTATGACTGGACTAAAAAAAGCCAGAAATGGACTGAAATATAGCAGTAGACTTATATACCGCTTCATAGGCCTTTCAGGCCTCTCTAAGCGGTTTACAGAGAGTCAGCATATTGCCCCCAACAATCTGGGTCCTCATTTTACCCACCTCGGAAGGATGGAAGGCTGAGTCAACCCTGAGCCGGTGAGATTTGAACCGCTGACCTGCTGATCTAGCAGTAGCCTGCAGTGCTGCATTTAACCACTGCGCCACCTTGGCTCATATGAGCTACCTCCATTGTCTATTCAGATTGTAATATATTGCAGGCTTACTTAAATAATATCATGTGGAAAAGGAGAAATTGAAGTATAATTATGCATAATCCTCCAGGTTACCTGAGTAGTCTGAAGTCAAATCTGAACCCCAAGAACAAAGAGAATCCATTGTCTGCTGAAATGAATTAAAAAATTGTGACCTCTTTAAATGCAGCGGTACAGGCAAACCAAATCATGAGGAAACATTCTAGAAAGGCTCTTTCTGTAAAAATGCTAAGTCTCTGGAAAGTAGGACATTCTTCATCATTTTCTTGACATCTTGACATTTTCCCACTGACACTTCATTGCCTCTATAGGAATAAACTAGTTGTTTTTCACTATTGCATAATGAGTGTACATCCTGGATAATTGGAGTTCCTGACATTAATTTAATGCATTGTGATATACTGTTCAGTGTTGGGCCACATTGTGCTCCAGAAGCCCAATGAATAGAATGAGGTGGAGTTAGGACACCAGATCTTGGCTTCTGTTTAATTGCTGATTTATGCTGAACACAAATTCAAACCTTATTTCTCTATTCCACCACTTAGAAAAGACTTGTAAAGTTAAAATATGTTGTATATTCAAAGCAGGATAAAAATCAGCCTTAACTGATGGTATCAGGGAACAACACTCTGAAAATATCATAAGTACTATCACTGACTAATTACCTATTTAATTTTTCATAATGCCCCAGACACAACTTTAAAGGTATTATTGGTGATTAATACTCCAGCAGATTCAGGCACTCAATAATGTTCAAAACGTAATATTTTTCTTTTTTGTTGTTTTTGTTTACTCCTAGCGAATTGTGCATAACATTAGTCTCAGAAATTAATAAACAACTGGCCATAGAGACCAATCCCAATAATCACATTTAAAGTGGCCTCTATAAATCTTTTATACCATAATTGCAGGCATCTTGTTAACTCTCTTGTCAACTCTCTGCACATGAACTCTTGAAGCATCTTCTGCAAATAATTTAGAGCTCCTCCCAATATGTATTATTTTCTACTTTAAAAAATCAGCCTTCAGTCCACATGTTGCAATCAGGGGAATATTTACATTTCAAAACTAGAGAAGGAGAAAAGGAAAAGGAAAGGAGGAAGGAGGATCCAGGTGGACATGTTTAAAATGTTCATTAATTATATGGTTCACCTGAACAACTTTGTAAAGACTTATAATGGTTAAACTATCACATATAAATTGTAAAATTTTGGAGGAGGAGAATGTTTTAAAATTGGTTTTAAAAATTAGCATTGCTTGAATCACTAACTGAATGTGACTAAGTGGGAGGCAAGAACTCTTTACTTTAGCGATCTTATCAATTCCATCAATATCTGATATATGATTGATATATGTGCAGTTATTTTTCTCACTGCAGTTAAAGAAAACAGAGGTAACAGTTTGAAGAAAATGTTTAAATTATCTTAGGTATAAAATATAAAACATTGTTTAGAAAGTTTGATAATCCCACCATACTAATCCTGGCTGGGGGACATAATTCACATGTGCTATGTTGAAGGAAATGTGCTATCAATGTTTTTAATGTGCTTGCCATTCCTTTCCAAATTATAATATAGGAAGATGCTTCCATGTATTTAGTGTGTGCCCACGTAACAGGAGTAGAGAACCTGAAGCCCTTCAGATGTTGTTGCACTGCAGTTCCCTGCATTCCTTATCATTAGCCTTCCTAGCTGATGCCAATGAAATCTAACAGCCTGGAGAGCTACTGATTCTCTCCATCTCTATTGTAGAAAAGAGCTGCTACTAAAATAGTTCTTACTATGCCCTATATTTCATAAAAAAATTAATGTCAGCATTTAATTAGAGTTCTGTGAATAATGTCACGAATGACATCAGGAATTCTAGAAAACTACACTGATAGAACTACGTCTTGGTTCTGACTGACACACGTGGCACAAACCTGAATTTGTGATAGAGGAAAACTGTGAGTTTCAGCAGCATGCATACCACGGCCAGCTTCACTGAAACAAACACCTTTCAGGGTTTTTTTTTATCCACCTTCAGCAATAACATCACCAATCTCACATAATGCAACAACAAGCATTCTAATGTGTTTTGTACACAAAATGTATCTTATTGAAGAATTGTAAGAACTCTTCACTAAGATTGTGCAACTTGGATATGGTCCTGGTAGAATACATATAGGGCTTTTAAAATCTTGTGCTATGAATAGTGGTCGTTATTTAGCAAATGGGACAAAAGCTTCTTCTCCTAACTAAAAGTAAGGGATGGGGAAAGAGAAAGAGTCAGGGAACCAGCTGCTTCTTGTTTTTGCTTTGGCTGTTTCCTTATTCCATCTCTCTCCCCCAATCTTAGATTTCTTGAAACAGGTTATCTATGTTTTTCAATACCAATTAGCTAAAATTTCCCTTTTGCCCATAAGATTTATTGCAATGTCCTCTTATTCACTGAGGAAAATTATGGTATTTCATTTGAAGAGCACCAGAAGGAAAGCAACTTTCCTTCTCAACCTTTTACACTTGATATCATCTACCTCTGGTTGCTATGCATGATGGGAAGCTTTTTTAAAAAAAAAGAACAGTTGTCCTCCTTCAGGACTATCTTCTCTTTCACCCAGGAAGTAGGGGAAGGCTACTGGTTGATGGTCACAGTTCAGATTCAGGAGTGGTATCCATGAGGTACCCACTGCTGTAGCGTCCATTGGCAACATTACTCATTTCCATTGGGGACGTGCTCCCAGGGCCCAGGTAAGAGCGATGTGCAGGCATTGGAGAAGGGGTTTCACTGGGAACTTTGCTCAAGATGAAACGGGTCTCATCATTGTCTTCTAAGTTGGATATGTCCTTCATCATACGCCCCTTTTTGTATGTGACTGACAAAGCATTAGAACCATCTGACAGCAGATGGAATTGGCGGAGGACAAAGATGACAGGCAGAGGAAGGGTGGCCAAGATGATCAGAGACACAAGTATGCCCATTGCCCATTTGGGGTAATAGAGAAACTTCTCCGTTGCCTGGAAGGAAAGGGGAAAAATAATTCGGCATATATTATTGGTATTATGCATATAATAATTACCTTAGTAGTTCTTTGGAACTAAGGCAAGCATAAAACCATTCCTCATCCATCATCTTTTAGAGAAGGAACACATTTTGAAAGGAGATGTTTACAGGAATTAAACTGCTACCAGTAAACAATATTCCTTTCTCTTCATTTCATATTCATATTCATATTCCTTTTCTGTGTCAACAATTTGTCTGCTTCCTATTCATTTTAGGCAGCTTACACCTCCAAGTATATAAAAATACAATTCTAGTAGTCTAAAGTCGGCTATGACTGCAAAGTAAAAGCCGTAGGGACTCCTTTACCTTACCTTTATTCTCTCACTAATATATGTACAATCCTTCCCTAATGTTGACTAGTGACGATTTATTTCATTACTGTAGCCACCCAACTCAACCAAGTCGCTTTTGTTTGAAAAGTGATATGAAAAAAGTAGCTTCCATAATCTAGGACCAGTTTCATAATCTAGGAATTTCCTGCCAAAGGAATAAATGCTAAAATCATTTTTCAGTCAGAGTCTTCGTAGTGCCCTGCCAAAACATAATTCTGGACTACCTTATTTTAAAGCGTATGAAACTGGGTTATATAAAATGGTGCTAACTTGAAGGATTACATGAAGGGGGAAGAAAATATCACAGTTCTTTGGATCTCTAATGTTCAATCGCCATTCTATTGTCAGATCAAGGGTTCTTTTGGCTTAATGTATATGGGCCCTGATCTAGTATTTACGTAATTTCATCTGCGCTGAGGATTCAGTGGCTTAATTACATATTGCCACACTGTTTATGATCAACTATATGCAGCAGCCTATGCAAATGAAATGGATTGGTTTCATGCTGATGCGCAATTTATGGATTTGAAAATGTTGACGTATAATTTAGGCAGACTCACCTCTTCTCTTATCCAGGCACTATAACCTGGTGGATTGACTGCTAGCTGAATTATACTGGCCGTCATCAGGCCAGCCATACAGATGGGTGAAATATACTTCCATGTATAAAAATAGTAGCTGGAAGGCCGGAAACCCAGCATTTCTGTTAATTCCTGCATGAATCTAAAAAGGGAGAAGGAAGAAAGTGAACAGGTGAAGCACAAATGCCAGATTTCTGTCTTCTTATTTCACACTGGATGGAGAAATCCAGAAATCAAAAAACTTTGCTGGCATTAGAAATCTAAAGAAGAATCAAGAAATCTGAGGATTTTGTGATCAGGTAAGGCCATTATATAAAAAGTGGTTTTAGAAGCAAAAGAAGGAAGAAATATAAGAACATCAGTTCCACTGATTTCTTTTGAAATAACTCTTACTTCTTGGTACCGTAAATCCAAGCCACAGTAATGTTCTCCAGGATTACCACGAGAGTGAGTGGCAGCGTTGCAGAATAATCATCAAACATGGTGACGAAATAGTTGCCTGAGCGTTGCACAAAGATCAGACCCACCAGGAAAGCAAAAATGCAACAGCCAACTGTAAGGAGCAGATGACAATAGTTAACACACATAATTTGCTCTTGGATGCAAGGGCTGTTATGTTGGTCTTGTTAACATATTTTGTTATGTTTATCCTATGGATATAATTCTACTGCCTAAAAAAAAAATTCACAAAATAAAAAGTCCTGAATAGAAGTTCACAAATCATGAATATAGTCCATACTGTGGAATAAATAAATGCACTTCTATCGCATGTTTAGGCATGACAGAATTGGTATGTGCATTCAGTGGCAAACAGGCAAATGAGTGTAAAAGACCAAATGCAGGATCCAGCTGAACTTCTTTGTACAGTAAGCACTATGCTCTTATGCTAAGCAGTCCCTCTTCATCCCTACAGGGAAGCTAACTAAAGGCAGGATAGAGCATAGCATTTAATCCTCCTGTGTTTAAAAACATGATTCCAGTGTGCATGCTTCCCTGAGAGTAAGTAGCCGTTGCAGAAAATAGGGATTATTTCCATAGGAATTGCTTCCAAGTAAACATGCAAAAGCTTGCAAAGTATCATGATACAAACAGGATAAATTATCTTTAGAGAAAGGTAAAACAAATTTTGCTATAAGTCTGGGAGAAACTTGACTTAATGGTATGATGTATTGCAGAGAAAATGCTTTAATTTTAACTGAGCAAATCAGCAAAGATGCCACATATCACAACATTTATGGATTAGAGATGGCTCCAGTTAAGAATGTGCAGATTGGGTGAACTCAAGGTCAAGTTTAGCCCATAGAGAACCCTCCCATTTATATGCTACATTTGGACTGAAATTACATATATTATTTTATCACACTACATTTCACTGAAACCAGGAATATTTACTTCCAAGTAACAATACATAAAATATGATGTAGTCACAAAACCACTTTCCAAACACCACTCAGACCTACTCACCACAAACTGTTCTGTAAAGCAATACTTAATAGCTATTAGAAAAATGATCAAAATGATTAGCTATTATGATCATGATTATAAGATTAACTTCCCAGATGCTGAAAGGAAAAGGCTATTCCTGCTTCCTGATTAAGGTTCTGAATTAGGACATTGGAGGAAGAGAAAGGATACCTGTGGCTTAATGGGCCCATTAAGTATTGGCCCATTGTTCTGCAGGCGCAGAACAATTTACAGAGAATTGCACATGCGCAATCACTAAAAACCAAAATGGTGGCGGCCCAGCAGCGGCAAGGGAACTGGTTTGGGGGTGTGGCAGGCGTGGGTCACTGCCGGTTCTGTGACCCAGGCCTGAATTCCACTACCAGTTCAGCCCAAGTGGGCCAAAACAGGAGCAACCCACCTCTGACCGAGACTGATCAGCTCTAATAGCAATAGCGCTTTCATAGTGCTTTTACAGCCCTCTCTAAGTGGTTTACAGAGTCAACCTTGAGCCAGTGAGATTTGAACTGCCAAACTGCAGCTAGCAGTCAGCTGAAATAGCCTGCAGTGCTGCATTCTAACCACTGCGCCACCTTGGCTCAAATATAACTCTTGAAACCAAAGGTTTTACAACTGCCCTATTACACTGCAGTTTTCTCTTTGCATTTCCCTGAGAAGGTTACCTTACCTGTTAATGCTTCTTTGCGCACTTTGAACATGTCAATGATGGGTGTGGTGATGCCAGCCATGGTCCCAATCATGCTCCCCAAACCCAGGTTTATCAGCATCAGGAAGAACATCACTGACCAGAAAGGAGAAGCTGGGAAGTGGGTCATTGCTTCTGTGAAAGCTATGAATGCGAGGCCAGTTCCCTGCACTGACTGTACACAGCCAAAAGAAGATGCTTATGTTATTCTTGACAACAGAAAGAGTTTTATAAAAGCAGATGTGGTGTATGTGTGTGTATATGCTTGTCAATAGATTTCTGTCTGCAAAACTACAAGCTTTCAGAGCCAAACAGCCAATTACATATTACCCTCTGGTCCAATGAGGGGAATTTCCTATGTGGATAAATAGAGGCAAAAGCATGCATGTACTGAGGACTGCACAAGCATCTGCTGCTTTCTATATATACATGCTCTGCAAGAGATAAAATAAACTCTGGCTTTATATTGCATGTATATCATAGATATGATGGGATGAGTATTTATTCCTCAAGTTTTCCCAACCTCAGTAACTTCAAATGACCCAAGCACGTTTATTCATTCATGGTCCATAAGTTCTGAATCTCTTTCTTTCAATAGCTGTGGAGAAAGGAAACCCACCATTTCAACAAATTATGGCCAACACATTGACAAAAACTACTTCACAGTGAAAAAAATTCATGAACTTTCTTTCACATCAGGTTTGACATCCAATGGGATTTTCTTATCATAGATGTTTCCACTCAGTACCCTTGAAATGAGTGCTAACTAGCAATAGATTTCAGAAACCTCAGAACATTAAAACCAGTGACAAAATTGTGGACAGAGGCATTTCCTATTGTAATTCTGCTACAATAAATACATTAACAACAAAAACAAAAGATGTCTGAGCCAATCTTCTGGATCTATGTATCATGTCTCTATGATAAACCAGCTAGAGGATCTTCGCTCAGCTATACCCCATATAGGAGTGTCAAACTTTCAGCCCACATGCTGGATGCATCATGTGCTGGCCACACCCACTCTTGGTTTAGCAAAGGGGGGAGTCGCAATACATCACAAGACAATGTGACATTGCGGGTTTGACGCCCGTCCCCTGTATCCAACCAATAATTTTCAAGAGCATCAAATCAGCATCTGATTTTCTTTGGCATCTCCAAGATTCCTTGCCTTACCTGGCTTTATTTTAAATCATTAAAAAGATAATTATTTCATAATTATAAATAATTACTTCAAAACAAAAGGATTTTGAAGAGGATTATATCACCTTTCTTTACAAAGATGCCTCTGGATCCTATACATCTGAAACTTTAGTCACTGCTTGGAATCAGAGGCCACTATGAGGAATGTTCTAGACATCTGCTAGATAAGTTCCTCAGATGAGGTCCAAGTTGGCCTCTGGCTGTGTAAGTCCAGCTGAGGTGATCAATGCATGGACTGCCCAGTTATTTGGAATGAATTTGTGCCAATTGATACCCCCGCCCCCTAACGAAATGGACAGGTGATAAGATTACAGCTTCAGAAAGCCTACAGGAAGCAGATTAATCTAGTACTCTTTCAGTTAGGGTTAAATCTGGATATAGTACTGAGACTGCATTGGTTGATTATCTGTGGAGGGACTGGATGTGGCCGCATCTAACCTAGTCCTCAGTCTCTTGTAGGACAAAGTGTTGACCATGTCAACAACAAACCATATTAAGAACTTATCAGTATTTACAAACCAATCCAATATCTACAGTCAATTTATATAAGGGACTTGACATTTGGGCAATATTTGATCATGTCTTCATTCCAGAAGAGAGATTGTTTCAGAAGAATTATAATGTGTCCTTTGTCTTGTAGTTCATCTCTTTCTTTTCAAAGGAATTAAGATGTCCCAAAATGCCAGTCTTTAAACATACCTTGTTAAGCTCGTCTTCCAGAAGGCAAGGATCCAACCCCAGATTCTCAAATTGATCCTTCTTCACTGTCTTTATCACAGCATACATTTCAGTGTAATCCTTGGCTGTGAGATGGGAGAAGTTCACTTGGGGTGGTATCAGGGCATGGCTGAGGATATCTGTGTTCAGATAACCCAGGATCTTCTCAGCATTTCTACAACAGAAAAAAAAGATGTACTTACAGAGACATTCTGCAGGTTTCAACATACAATGAATCCACCTACTGTCAGCAAAATAAGCCATCATTTTTAGGCTGACGTACAAGAATTAAAGGTGGCTCAGTGAAGATGCGATGGCTCAGTAGCTAAGATGCTGGCAGTCTGGCGGTTTGAATCCCTAGTGTCGCGTAACAGAGTGAGCTCCTGTTACCAACTTCTGCCAACCTAGCAGTTCGAAAGCATGTAAAAATGCAAGTAGAAAAATAGGAACCACCTTTGATGGGAAGATAACAGCATTTCGTGCGCATTTGGCATTTAGTCATGCTAGCCACATGACCATGGAGACGTCTTTGGCCATTGCTGGCTCTTCGGCTTAGAAATGGGCACTATTGGGAACGACTAGCACATATGTGCGAGGGGAACTTTTACCTTTACAAGAATTAGTTTTATTACTCCTAGCAATTTCTTCAGAAACTATATAATGAAAAGATCTCTATTTGCTGTAAAGTCGAGACAGCAATCCACTTGGAGGAGAATGACAGATGATTGAAATTGCAAATCAGCATAAAGCTGCATCTCAGAAATGATAACTATATGTGCCTAAAGCACCTGGACAGAGAAGGAAGGAGGTACTTACTCAACCACACACTTTTCATTCATGACATTGGCTTTGAAGCCCAGCACAGCAAAAACAACCAATGTGGCCAAGATGGAAGTGAAGAAATTGATAAAGGAGACAAGGGCTGCGTCAAAGTGGCAGTTATTATCTTGCTTGTTGTAACTGGAAAAGGCAATAACTCCACCAAAACCAAGACCAAGGGCAAAGAAGACCTGAGTGGCAGCTTCTCGCCATACTTGGAGATCCAACATTTTATCAAGCTGCAAAAAAGAGAGACAGACAGAAAGGTTAAGTCATCCCTGTATCTTTGTTGGTGAGAAGGGAAATGCCTACAGTATCACAACTTATAAACAAGGAGAAATATTGTAGGTATACTTTTTGTATTTATGCTGGCAAGTGTGCAATAAATTTCTCCTCTGCCAATGGAATTATGGATGATAATGGGCAAATCCCAAAAAGTTGGGGCATTTTAAAGATCTATTTAAATCGGGAAATTTTTTGTTTGGAGTGTTTATATATTAATATTGCCCAATAAATTATATTCTCTGGGCAGCTTAAAGTCATAAAACATAGTTAGTTTTTATATGATTTTTACTTGATGGATTATAATTTTGCTGTTTGTTCAGTATTACTCATTGGAACACTATTTAACTCTTAAGTAGCCATCAAATTACAAACTATAAAATAAATTTGTCAATGGAGCAGCATCGCTGTGCTCCAGAGCCACGGTGGTGCAGTGGTTAGAGTGTAGTACTGCAAGGTACTTCTGCTGACGGTTGGCTGCCTGCAATTTGGTAGTTCAAATCTCACCAGGCTCAAGGTTGACTCAGCATTCCATCCTTCCGAGGTGGGTAAAATAAGGACCCAGATTGTTGGGGGCAATAGGCTGACTCTGTAAACCACTTAGAGGGGGCTGTAAAGCACTGTAAAGTGGTATATAAGTCTAAGTGCTAGTGCTAAATGTTAGTGCTATCAGAACTAAACTAAAAATAAAGGTTATACAAAGAGTACTGTAGTGAATAAGTGAAAGATAATGTAGGAAAATTGACTTCAGATTCAATTTGCCAAAGGTGCTCAATTTCAAAATTTCACTCAGCAGTGCAAACTTAACACCTAGTTCGTCCTTTCTCAAAACTGCCAAGATCATGCAGCTGCTCTCCACAGCTAGCACATAGTTCCAGATAAAGATGATATGTTTTGGGAGTTGCAGATGGCATCTGTCTGACAATCCAGACATTCCAAATCATTTTTGAAAACATCCCCAAGCGATATAAAAAAGGTCACCCAATGATGCAGAAATTTCCATAAGGAAGATGCTAACATTCTGGGATAATATCCAGCAACTGAATTATTATTTCTACATATCTGACCACCACCACCCAAAAGGGGGGGGGCGGGTGTCTTAAGGCAGAATTAAAACTAGTGACAGAAAACCTCCGTTAAGTTTTAATTACAGGTAGTCCTTGACTTACAACCACAATTGAGCCCAAAATTTGTGTTGCTAAGTGAGATAGTTGTTAAGTGAATTTTGCCCCACTTCATGAGCTTTCTTGCCGCAGTTGTTAATGATTGCAGTTGAATCACTGCAATCATTAAGATAGTAGCAGGTTTGTTAACTGAATCTAATTTCCCTGTTGACATTGTCAAAAGATCACAAAAGGTTATCAAGTGACCTTGGGACATTGCAAACATCATAAATATGAATGAATTGCCCAGCATCCAAATTTTGATCATGTGACTATGGGGATGCTGCAATAGTCATAACTGTGAAAAATGGTCATGTCACTTTTTCCAGTCACTTTGAATGGTCACTAAGCAAACTTTTGTAAGTCAAGTATACGTAATGACCCCCTGAAAGCTCTTCTCCCTCAGCCTAAACTACCACTCAGGGTGAATGTAGAGTGAGAAAACCTGGAGACCCACCTTAATAGTTAGGCACAAAGTCAACTGGGTGAATCTCAGATCTTGGAAGGAGGTGAAAGCAAACCACTTCTGAAATCTTGCCAAGAAACTGCTGGCACCTGTCTGAACAGTTGCTAGGAACTAACAATAATGTCAAGGTATTTTCAAAAAGTCTTTACCTTAGGAGTGAACATATGTAGAATCCCATCTACTGCCCCTCTCAAAAGCAAACCCCGGATCAGGAAGCAGATCAATACCACATATGGAAAGAGAGAACTGAAATACATCACCTAAGTGAGGAAGAGGATGTTGATGTAAATCAGCAGTAGCATCAACAGGCATCAAAACTAATTAGTATTTTTTTTACTGTGTCATACTTTTCTATAAAAATGTTGGGACTTTCAATTTGATGAGACAAGAAAAAAATATCTTCTGGATATTCCTAGCCTCCTTGTAAACAGAACTATGATTTCCAGAAGGGCAGTCCACTAGACTGAGAAACTGAAAAACATTTTGGAAGAAGATGATGGCAACCACTTCCATGCATTGCCAAAAAAATCAACAAGGACATAGTTATACATTCACCAGTAAACATTGGTGAAGTAGCCATAGACCATAAAAATGATTACAATACATTTGTTCATTCATTTTGTAATATATATGTTACAAGATGAATCTATATCTGTCTCTGTCTCTCTCTGTCTCTCTATCTATCTATAAATATATAACAGCCATGGACCTGATCACATGCTTGTCTTTTAAATAACTACCAAAAAGCACAAGACCATGGAACATGGCATACCTATACTTCGCAAGTGTTTAGACAAAATCCGCATGTTTTCAGCATTCACTTGAACACTTTGGATGTGTAGTAGTGACTACTGATTTATAGACTTAAAAGAAGGGTTATCAATCAATTCTAAATGTCCCATTATTCTCTGTTTCAACCCATCATCCATTATACTTACTTTTCCTGAGGATTGGATTCCTTTTATCATAGCTAAGCCTACAATGAACCAAGCTGTCAGCAGGCATAAGGTCATTCTCCAGTTAAGTCCACCACTCTCTGAAATGGAGCTGGAAATGTCCAGGGCATCACGATACCAGAAAAAAGTGGTTGCAGAGCTTTTGTCACATTCCGGTTCTATGACTGCAAAAGATAAGAACTTGGATTGAATAGATTTCCTACAGATCTTTGAGTTGGCATTTGACAGTGACATGCCTCAGGTGTAGCTAAGTGAGGTAGAATTTATTTAGAACCAATCCATAGGACACATCAGGAAATATGCCTAGAGGTCTTTTTCAGAAATGGACGTGGGGAGAATGTTACTATCCAAAATTAAAGATTAAATAAATGGTGTGATTTATACTCACTATAAAAGATTCATCTATATGCTGGGAGATGCTCAAAGTCTATTAAATGCTCCATTAACTTCCAAAGTGTCTCGGTTGCATCCTTTGGGCAAAACTATTTCTTACCCACTAATACATTCTTTTATTCTAGCAGGATGAAACAGACCTGAGCTATTGTCTTTTTGTTGGAATGGAAGACTGTGCTATGCTACACTCTTAACATAACAGAAAAAGAGAGCAACATTATTCCTTTCAGATACAGGCAAATGAATACTTTGTGCTTCTCTCAGAAGGAAGAAAAAAGGTGAGTGCATCCTACACTTCTTAGTGGGTTTAAATAGGAAGCAGCATTAAGTACTATTTCAACAATTATCTTTATGGCTTTTATTATTCTAATAAAAAGTAGATAATTAGAATGGAAATTTGCCTCATCTTCTTTCCCCTATACACAAGAGTTGCAAAAACTGGCTACTCACTTGCCACTGAGCCATTTTTAAAAATAGGACATTCGCTCCAAGGTAAAGGATACTGGAAGGATTTGAAAAAGTAGAAGATGCTCCATCCAATGATCACATTATAATAGAGTCCAACAAACAAGGAGACCTGGCAAAAGGAAATTGAAATTATGCCTAGCTCTTACATAATAATATTTCATTCAAATAAAGGAAGAGGACCTTCTAAAGTGAACCCCAGAAAATGCCCCATTGCCATTTATTTACTTATTTATTTACCATATCATGTATCATACATGGACTTTCTTTATGAATGGTTTTGTGAACATATTTAATCTCCATGAATCTGGGAGCCTTTATATACCAACAGAATGCTCCCAAAAGCCAATCTAATTCAGAGACTGTAGTTCATGTTTTCATTCAGTTGATGGCATAGATCTATTTCACCCATTGAAATGAATAGAGCAGTGTGCATGAGCAAGAAATGTGAGTGTACATTAAATGTGACACAGAAGCCTATGTGTGTGTTGATGTATTCCCTTCTTTTAATATGAAGATAATTTTGAATAAGAATTTTCCAAGAAAGCAAATATGAACTAGGTTCAGTGCAGATAAATCATATGAGTACAATAATATACATGTCATAGAATCCTTTGGTGTATAGAGGTTCAACCCACTGTAGTGTATTGATCCTTAACCAGCATTTGCTTGGTTTAATATGGTCATAGAATGATCTGATTGAAAGATTTTATTGTTTTCCCATTTGCCAATTGCTCAGTGATTTTCAGAAAGGAGTAATCCAGCGGGGGATGCTCTGCCTTATGGTCCTCCTATGGAACAGTGATTGAAAAGATGGCAACTGTCAAACTATATAAGAGCTCTTGAGCTAAATATAAAATGTTTATCAGACAAAAAAAACCAACAACCCACAAGCTGAAACAGAAATTTATCTTAATTAAAATTTGATGACCTTGACCTATTGCCATTAAATCAAAAGAGAAATCTGATAAATGTTGAATAAAGCAGAAAAAAATAGTTTGAAAAGATGAATCATTCTGTTTTGTACTGAATTTTGACTTCATTTTTTTTCAATTAAGTGGAATTTAATAATATTAGCAATAAAGTGTAGTATGGATAAAATGCTGATAAAATGGTTACATTATTCTGATAATCCTCAAATAACTGGTCAGTGGAACTTTTATGAAAGAGATTTTTGCTGGAAATTGATGGTGTTAAATTAAGGAACTCATGCACAGTTTCATACACTGCCATCTTTTCCATTGAAAAATGGTTGCTCTCCACCAGCGCCATTCTCCTAATGAGCTAAGTTCCCAGATTAACTACAATTTATATAATATTGTAAAATCCAGTAGGAGAACATGCAAAACGAACTCAAACATTATTCTTTACTTCATCATAATTCTCCTAGTTTTCTGCATTATTTATTCCTTTTTAGATCTTCCAGCAAGATCATGTTTCTTTTGCGTCCATTAGACTGCTTGATATTCTAGGCATTTCACTTAGAAATAAATACTTTTCAGGATGACTTGTAATATTTCTCCAATACTGAATTAATTTTTTGCGGTGGTAATGTCCTGTTACACAGTTGTTTAAACGTTAGAAGTCAACAAATTTTATAAAATGTCCCAAGCCTAAATGGCTTTTTTTCTAATGCAAACATCCTGATTATTTCCTAAATTCCTAATCAGAAAAAAATTGGAGTTTTAGGAAAAGGCTATCAATGTTGATAAGTGCAAGTAGAACATATAACACATTTAACTTTGATGATACTCCATTTATGACATTGTGCAGCTTTTGCTTGTTTTTTTTTAAAGCTGTCCTAAACATGAATTTCAGATCCCTAATTGACTCCACATATTAACATATTTTTATTTTATTATTTCATAATTAATCACCCTTAGCTATAGGTAATGACTTTATCTAACTGCTAGATTATTGATGGCCAGACATTATCTTCTTTTTTTTCCTGGTAGAACTTTGACATGCATCAACAGGCAGATCTGGATACTGCACACAAAAGCTTTATTTTATGAACCAGTATAGAATGGAGTTGCAAAAAAAAAAACCCTATCCAGGTAACACCAAACTTCTTAAATTTTAGAAAAATTAATTGAGTTAATTATCCCATTTTTTTCCTTTCCTTTTTAGCTGTTTGTTAGATAACTGGGAGTTATGAATTTTGGTCCACATGTTGTAAATCATGCACAAATTTACTATTAGGTCCAGATTTTTTACCCCAAAACCACCTACATAATATTATCCACCAATTTATAGCCTGTATAAGACATAAAAACTCATACAATCACTCACTAAGAGGCTGGCAAATCCAATGCCACCTAATCGAGGGCAAACGTAATTCCACACTCCTATGCTGCCCCGGCGGATTCTCTGTCCTACGGCCAGTTCCAGGAAAAACAGAGGGAGTCCAATAAGGATGAGCAGAATGAAATAGGGGACTAGATAAGCACCTGAAAGGGAAAAGAATGTTTAATTAGATACTTTTTTTTTCTGCTACAGATCATAAGAAAAAATCACCCGGCCCTGAACACTTGTAGGCAGACCAAACAGCATGCATGAGGCAAAGTTTTAAAAACCCATTTGGGGTTTCAGACAGCAAGTGGCTTTGGATAGCTCTTCAGAATTAGACCACATTTTTATTCAGCTCTGAAGCAAAAACCTTGCTTTTATCACATTACTTCATGGCTTTTTATGTTTTCCCAACGGGAAATGGAGAAATAAACAACTGGCCACATCTTCTGTTTTAAAATTGCTTCTGTTTTAAAATTACAGAGTTGGACATTTAAGGCTCTCTGAGGGAATGACATCTATCCCATTTCAGATAAATACATGCAGTGGGATGTAGATTTTCTGCAAAGAGAAAGAAATTTATATCAAGAAAAAGGCTAAAAGAAAAAGTAAAAAGGGCTTCCGGGTGTGGTGATATGGCTGGTTAGTTTTCTCCACCAGGGGCTCCACAAGCAGAAACAGCGCAGCACACCAGGAGACAATTTTGAGAGAAATT
This sequence comes from Thamnophis elegans, assembly GCF_009769535.1. Taxonomy (NCBI): domain Eukaryota; kingdom Metazoa; phylum Chordata; class Lepidosauria; order Squamata; family Natricidae; genus Thamnophis; species Thamnophis elegans. The sequence goes on from NC_045545.1 coordinate 44,984,625, forward strand.
TCTCTGGAGGAAGGAGAAATCAGGTGATCGCCCACTTCTGCTTTGGACAAAAGTTTCCCAGGAGAGGGAAACATGAACTGAGTTACTTGTGACCAATTGCAAGTTTAACGGCTTAGGAGCCAAGGGATTTACAATGTACCCTTAACTGCTCTTCCACCTAACAGACATAAGAGAGATAACCTAAGAGAGATACCCAAATGGCAGTGAAGATTTTGGTGAATGGCTTACTTTTCAAATTAAGATGGGAGGGGGGGTAGATGCTATTTTAGATTTAGGTTTAGGTTTATTTGATTTATATGCCGCCCTTCTCCCAAGGACTCAGGGCGGCGTACAACATTAAAAGAAACATATAATACAAAAGTTAAGAAAAAATTAAACAGGATATCCCAAACCCAATTAAAATTGACAATGACACATTTTTTTAAAAAAATAATTAAAATTAACCGTAATCAATAATTTGATTTGTTTTGTTCACGCCAGGCTGGCTTGCTGGAAAAGCCAACTTTTTAGAGCGCATCGGAAGGACCGGAGGTCAGGGATTATAGGAAGCTCCGGGGGCAGCTCATTCCAGAGGGAAGGCGCTCCCACAGAGAAGGCTCTCCCCCTGGGGGTCACTAGCCGACACTGTCTGGCCGATGGCACCCTGAGGAGGCCAATTCTGTGGGATCGCACTGGACGATGGGAGGCTACCGGTGGCAGTAGGTGGTCTCGCAGGTACCCTGGGCCTAAGCCATGGAGCGCTTTAAAGGTCATAATTAGTACCTTGAATCGCACCCGGAAGACAACCAGCAACCAGTGCAGGCCGCCTAAAAGGGGTGTAACATGGGAGTACCTGGCTGCCCCCATGACAACCCGCGCAGCCGCATTCTGGACCAGTTGAAGCTTCCTGGTGCTCTTCAAGGGCAGCCCCATGTAGAGAGTGTTGCAGTAGTCCAGGCGAGAAAGGATGAGGGCATGAGTGACTGTGCACAGAGCATCCCGATCCAGAAAGGGGCGCAACTGACATACCAGGCGAACCTGATAAAAGGCCCCCCTGGTCACGGCCATCAGGTGTTCTTCTAAACTAAGCCGCGTATCCAGAAGGACGCCCAGATTGCAGACCCTCTCTGAGGGGGCTAAAATTTCTCCCCCTATCATCAAAGATGGAACAAGATGCACAAATCGGGATGATGGAAACCACAGCTACTCTGTCTTGGAGGGATTGAGCTTGAGCCTGTTTATCCCCATCCAGATCCACACAGCCTCCAGGCATTTAAAGGCATTTCAGTTTAAAAGTCAAAAGTTTAAGAAGATTGTGATCTAAGAAAGTTTCAAATGGACAAAGGGGACAGAGATTTCAAAAATAGAAGAGTTTTTCCCCCCTGACAAAGTGCCTTTGAAAATACTAAAATTAATTAGATCACATCTTCCTGGGAATGTTGTTTATTTTTAACGACAGTAGTAGCTGAAAGGTTTTACAAAACAAGAAGAAAAGAACAATATGAACTATGTTGTGGGACTGTAACTATAGAGAAATAATTGGGAGTGTTAAGGATAGAAGCAAAAAAAAAAAAATGAGAAACCTGCCTTTTACTTTCACCACAGTAATTGACACACTTTCATTTTTTCATCATGGCAACTATAAAGAAAGTTGCCAAACTGGGAGACAGATGCAGGAGTTCACTAGGACAACTTATAGATAAGGGCATTTCACCAGGTTCATTGCAGAAAATATATCATTAATGCCTTAAGAGGGACACGATTTGACTTGAACAAAGAACAATCAACTAATATCTTCACTGAAGAAGGATTACAAACAGTTTGCCATAATTTTGGTTGAAAGATTGAAAATAATTTTACAGGACTTTGTTATTGAAGACCAATATGGGTTTTTATCTAAAAGACATAGATGCAAAGAAAGCCTTTAACTATTTAAATTGGATTATTTTGTTTAGAATCCTGAAACATACTCTATGAACCTTGGAGTTAATTTTATTAAATGGTGAGATCTAGTACTTTTCAGAAAGAACAAATAATTGTTAATGGAGAACTAACAAAACTTTGGGGAATTCAAAATGGATAAGACAAGAATGTCCACTGCCTCCACTTTTGTTCATTTTGGTTTTTGAGGTACTTAATAGAGACATAAGATCAGAGACTTATGGGGTTGTTATTTGTTGATAATTAAGGGTATTTGCAGATGATTTGGTGTTAGTTTTGGAAATTTCACTAGAGAGAGTAGAAACATGGAAACATTAAATAACTTTTGTATATTAGCAGGAAGTTTTATAAGCATAGAAAACTGATGGCAGAAAAAAACTTAGTGGTCTATCAAATCTGTCCTTTGAGTCTATTTGGTTTAATTAATTAATTAATTAATTAATTAATTAATTCAATTATTATTTTTATATTTAATTAGCTTTATTTTTTATTTTGGTCAGATGAGTTTTTAATGTTAGAAATGGATATCAGATACATAAACCACTCAAGGTCTGCAGTGATTCCAGCAGCATATAAATTGATGGGTAGATGGATGAGTAAGCTTTTTACAATAAATATACGTGCGTATTTGTAAGATAATCATCAGTTTCATTTTCAGATAGACATTCAATGATTGTGCTAAGTCATCATAAGCCTTATCTGGTTCTGATTCAGGGCAATGCACGTTTTATACATATTTTGTAGCACAGCATATGGTGTGAGCCCAGCCAGATGTGATTTACTTAATAAATAATGGTTAAACAAAATATTTCTCAGCAAGCTATCTGAGCCAATGTCCTCAACAACCTCACATCTACCATAATCATATGCTGCCTTTTGCATTTATTGTCCCCACAGCAGCTCTGTGCTGAAAAAGAATAATTCCTGGAAATGCTAGATGAAACTTCTTCATAAAATATTCTTAAAATAGCAGCACTATAATTCTTACATTAAATGAAAAGAATTAACTGGGTAGATTGAGAAATATAAATAGCTGATCAGAAAATCTAAAAATATTAACGCTTGGAAGCTGCTCTCTAACATAAAGTGAGCCTTCCCTCCTCCTATTAATATTCCAAGCACATTCAGCATCAGCAGGTTTTAAAAACCTCCCTTACATTCAGAATAGCTGGATAAGCAGTTTGAGAAAAAATAAATAAGGCACCCACACAATACTATTGGTGCAATGCATGCCATAGCTCTGAGAAAGCTAGCCCCCACACCTCAAATCTTTCTCACCCCTATGAAAGCTCCAAACAGGTTGCATCTGGTTAAAAGTCCACCGACCAAACAAATAACAGCATGTTTTACCCCATGGTCACAGGAAAACAATATAACCCTGAAATACCTTTAAAGCATAAACCTTTACATCGCTATCTTAAGTGAATCTCCATAACATTCCCTACAGCAATAAGGACTGCCATTCATTGCTAAACTGCTTCATACTTTGATCAATACTGAATGAAAGGGTCAGTCAAATTTCTGTGCACATATATATAATACATAAATCCTCTTTCCCAAAACTGTGCTTGGAAAACAAATATATGGCAAGGTTCCCTCTTAATACAACAGCACTCTCTGGTGGCCCACCAATGAACAGACATCTAGAAATGTGGACAATAGTAAGGAAGGGCTGTGTGGCCAAGGTGAGCTTCACAAGTGGTTGCTTAGGACTACACATAACCAGAGACCCATAGGCTGAAAACACCTGCATAAACAGATTTTAAAAATAATTTTACAGATGAAGCTTTGGGATAGCCTGATGTTCAGCACAAAAGGCTGAAGCACAACATTCAAGACAATGGCAGCACAATTTTATTGAGGTATATTCAATAAAAGTGCTCTCAGATAAATGCAGATATGTTTGCACTTTGTATTATTTATGTAGACACTAGACTCTTAGCTTTTAAATATTAAAGAAAATCAAAATGGTTAAAAATAGAACCAGAAACAAATGATTCAAAGCAAATTAACAATATAATTCCATGCATCTTCTATTATTAGTGAGCATAGTCTGCTGGACTGAAATTCAAAAGAATGAAATGAGCATCAGAAGTACAGGTGATTGGGACTTCCAGTTGATGTTGCAGCAAGAATGGCTGGAAAATAGCGGTGCTCCACTGGGCTCCGTGAAATTTAGCCAGCAACTCCTTGCTGGGAGACCCTACGGGTTTAAACTTCCCTGAAGGGGAGGTGAAAAAAGAGGTGTTTCATCGATCACAAGGAAAACACAATTTCCTCACTGATCCAAAGAAAGCTCTCCTGAACCGTGACCCAACAAATGCGCGCATGACAAAAGCACACCGAAAAAACCGCAGCGCTAAAACCGCGATGTCATCAACGCGCCGACAGAAGCGCGCCGACAGAAGCGCGATTTAAGTTAAGGTAAGGGTTAGGTTTAGGGTTAGGGTTAGGGTTACAGCGCGCTTCTGTCGGCGCACTTCTGTCGGCGCACTTCTGTCGGCGCGCTTCAGCACTCATTCGTCGGCGCGCTTTAGAACTCGCAGTTTTGTCACCGCGGTTTAGTCAGGCGCGCTTTTGTCGTTCGCCCTTTTGTGGGTGAACCGTGAAAAGTCACTATTGGGAGAAATTGCTTTTCTAAACTTTTATCTCCAATGGGTGACAATCAGCTGTTTCTGGTTTTGTATATTCTGTGGAAAGCTGGAATTGGGAGCAGGGGAACCATCTACTGGAGGAAGAAGATTACTGCATTATACAAAATCCAAAAGAAAATGAAGAGAAAGTAGATAACATCTGAAAAACTATCTGACCTTGACTTTATCTTAGTAGGCAATTGGAATGCTAGGAAATATTTACTGAGCTTCTTGAAGATTCAGAAGGCAAATTAAAGTAAACACTAAAACTCTACTGGAACAATATACTGAAAAGCGGATTGGAAGATTGGAAGAAACTTTGTGGGCTAAATTGGATTTGGATTATTAACATTACATGATAGATCATCTTACAAAGCAAAAGAAGAAAAGTGACAAAAGAGGAGGAGGAAAAAAAGAAAAAGAAGAAAAGATAAATAAGATTTTAAAATCTGGACAATTTGGAAGGTGTAAATTGGAAATTACAAAGACTGAGAAGCACAAATTTATAGACATTTTGGGGACTTGGAGAAATAACTTTGGGATTGATTAGATCTTGCTAATAATTGATATGTTTTTTAGAGTTTTTACATATTGTGATATTAGAGGAATATTAATTTGTTGCAAAATGACCCAGCAGGAGACAATAAAGTTTTATGAAGGAATGTTAGACATAGCAATAAAGAACCATAAGAAGTTGATGGGAATATTTAAAGATAAAGATGTGAAAGTAGAGGGCACTCAACAAATGGTGGGAAAAGATGAATATGATGCACAGAAGACAGCTGAGAAGTTAGAAGGAGTGGTGGAAAGGACAATGCAAAATAAACAAAAAGATAGAAATAAATTAAAAGCAGAGAAAAATACTGAAAAGACAGCAATGACAAATACTAAAAGTCAAATAGACAATCCCTTAAGAGCTTATCATAGAATAGAGCGGGGGAAGGGGGAGCTCACAAAAACAAAGAAAGGATTATGGATGGATATTCAAAAGACGCAGCAGAAGGAGTTAAAGCATAAGACAAAGGAAATAATCAGTTTGTGTAAAAATGTTAAAAAGACATAAGATTTCAAGAGAGAAATATAAACAAATCCCCCCCCCCCCAAATCAGTAAATGATGAATTCTAGAAAGTCTGAGAGATGATGGAGAGAGAAACAATATTTTGTAAGGTAGTAACAATATTGAAAAATAATAGAAATAAGTAGAAAGTTTAAATTGGGAAAATAATAGCACACACATATATAATAGAATTTATTATAAATACACTTATATTAAGATTAGGAAATGGAAGACAAGGACCAAGTATATTTTAAACTATTATTATGATTAACAGGATGGAAAAATATATTGGGAAATATAGCCCATAAAGACTATAAATCCAGAGGACTTAGATATATAAATTTGGGACTGATTAGATCTTACTGATAATTGGTTTTAATTCATTTATAGAAAGTTGAGATATAGAAAATGCAGTGGAACACTGAGTGACATATATAATATCAAAATGTTAGGAGTTAATAAGTATATAAAAGAATATATTACAATTATAATGAGCACATTAAGGTTGGGAGTTAGAAGATAAAAATTTTGTGTAAGTAATTGTACTATTACTGTGAACACTCTGTGGAAAATATGTTAACCCAGTCAAACACATCATAATAATTCATTTTAAAAATCTGATATTAAAAAAGAAGATTGTATCTGAATTTAAAAGCTAATAAAGAAGGTGAACTCACCCAGGGAGTAGATTTCATAAAACCTCAAATATACATGACACAGTAACCTAATGAAGACTCTGAACATGCTCAGGGACCAGATGGCAAACTACCTGTGGGCTGCTGGGGGTTCGCAGAGGTTCGGGAGAAACTCTAGCTAAGATTCTGTGCAGTTCAGAAAACCCCCAAATCCCACTCCTGGCTGACCCCGCCCACCCCTCCCACGAGTCCCCAATGGCCCATTTTGGATGCAAGTAAGTGCAGGGTGTGCGTGGAGGCTCAGGGAGGGCGAAAAATGGGCCTACTGGAAGTTCAGGAAGGCTGGAAACAAGCCTGTTTCTGGCCTCCAGAGGGCCTCCAGAGCCTGGGGAGGCCATTTTTCACCCTCCTAGAGACTCAAAGAAAGCCTCAGGAGCCCAGGAGGACAAAAACATCCCTCCTCCATGGTGCAGGAGGCTGACTAGGCCATGCCTACCATGGCCACACCCATCCAGCAGCCGGGCAGAGAACTACTTGCAATTTTTGAAGCACACCCCTGCCTATATCTATGTTCTTCAAGTCAATGATGGGGGAAAGAAATCATGTGAATGCAAGAATAATTTTCCAACAAACAGGAATTCTCTATTCAAGAACGTCCAATATGCTAAGATGGTCAGAATTAGACCAACAAAATTCTAAGAAATCAGCAAGAGATAAACTCTAGAATCAAGATGCAATCAGATGCAAGTACCAAGGCACATACCAACTATATAGAGGATTAGCAACTACAACTAGATATAATTTGGGTTGTACATTCAGCTGAACAACTGAGGTGCTTCGTTTCATGGAAATATCCAATAAATGCAGCATCATTTTGTCAGCTCCTGAGCACAGTGTTCCAGAAAAAAAATTTTTAAAAGGAGCTGGCAACACACTTTCAGTAGAAAACTCTCTATGCAGCATATGTTATGTTGGATTATGCATGAAAAAAAATTGAATGTTTTAGCAGAAAAATTATGATATTGTCTACCATAATAAATGTGTTAATTACAAAAATAATGAATGTTATTTTTATAACAGCAATTACAAAATACAATGCACTAACATTTTTTGATAAAAAATAATCTTGTCCTACATTGCTCCCCAGATAATACAATGCATTTGCTCTGGAGTTTATTTGTTTATTTATTTATCCAACTTCTATAGTTGCCCATCGCAGCCAAATGACTCTGGGCAGCTTACAATTCTTATTTTTAAACCACTCTCCCAACCATCCAGTTTTTAGGAGATCTGCGAATTTGCAAGGTGTTTTTTTTAATTGGTGCATATGGTTAATTTAATATTTATTTGTTTGTTTGTTTTGTTTGTCTCACACAAGACTAAAAGCAATAAAGTCATATAGACCCATATATCTAATGAGGGGGGGAATACAAAGTTCAAATTATAACTAAAATTTGGGGAGGGAAGGTTACAAATCAAAGAAATGAAGCCCACGCACACACATTCAAATGATTCCCACTGTATTAGCATTTTGAGAAGCCCTAAAGACTAGGCTCTTTACCCATGCCACTAGCAATACAACCAATGCCATTTTCTTCCTTTTTGTTTCCCTCCAAGTTTTCTTTGCCATCATTTTTTGGTGCTGTTTTTGTGGGGTTTTAAAAATAATTTCCTCATCCTTAACTTTTTTTAATCAATTGTAAACTGAAGAGCCCCTCCGGGTTACCTAAGGATCGGGAACCTCTGGCTTCCAAACCAGAAAATTTGGTCAGCCCAGCTAATAATGGAGGGTGAAGGGTGTACATGTGTAGTTAATATAACACATGAATCATGGCTTTCAAGGCAAAATGGCCTTATTTCCTCTACATTAGAACAGAGAAGCAGAGCAGACGCCTCCTCTATTGAGCTTACCTCCACCATTCTTTTGGCACAAATATGGAAACCGCCACACATTCCCCAGGCCCACAGAGTAGCCTATTTGAGCCAAAATGTACTGTAGCTTGTTGTTCCATGCCGGTCTGTCATCCTCTGCTTCTTCCCCGACCTGCTGTTTGTTCCAGTTTTCTGAAGCCACATTTAAGACACTGTGTCTGTAGTCCACAGGTTCCTCCAGAGCCAGTAGATCAGCCACTGACTCTGTGACAGGCTCATTGCTCTGTTCTCGCTGAGTTACTTTGCTGCTCTTAGGCATTGAGATGGTCTGGCGTAGCCACTTATAGATTAAGTACGGATTTATTCCAAGGCCAGGTGGAATCAAACTTTAAAAGGGCAAGGGCTGGCTTTGCAGATAACACGTCAGATGTGAGTCGTTTGTGAGAGACCTGCAAAAGAATACACAAAGGAAACCCAATTAAAACATGGTCGGGTGCATTACCACTTTCTCCACTGCTCACCCATCTCTGTGTGCTTCATCATCCTTCAATCACACCTGCAGACGTGGACATTGCCTATAAGAGTCAATTGTCCATAAGTCTTAGTTTTGCATTCTTAAAAAACAATTTCCTAGTCCATAATGCTTGAAAAGATGCTGGCAATACTTGGTGGAACCATAAAAGATAGGGCTGGAGACGGGAGACAGAATTTAGATTTTTTTTGGTGGAAGCCATTCCATTATATACAATATGCTAATATATTTGCACAATAAAAACAGGTAGTAGCTTTTCTAGGTACAGATATTGGGATAATTGGTTATTTGAATAGTGATATCAAGTATTTAATTAATTTTTGAGAACATTCATCGTCTTGGGCATATTAAGTAAAAAGAGTATGAAAATTTTATTTCATTTCAAGGTTAAAGGAAGATCGTGCACCTATTTTTCATTATATCCAACAAAACCTTGAAAGTTGTTTTGATTTCTTATTGTTTTGGTACTGAAATGTAATACATGTGGGCTGGGGGGATGGGGGGGTTACAAAAAGAGGGTTTGAGGCATATGTGGTCCATCGCTCCCCCTCTCAGCTATAAAGCAACTTTATAACTAGCCACCCTTCATTTTGATGCCTCCTTTTCCAATCAATGAAAATCTGAGGATTTACAGTAGTTTTTAATCTAACATTTTTTCCCCAAGTGCATGCAATGCCAACAATGTGTCAGAAACTATTTAGGTTAAAATACTGCAGCAGTAAAGAGCAGACCAAGCTTTGGCAGTTCTCACATAAGAGCAGCCAACATTAAAGTTATCTTTTTGTTGCTGACATTATCAGAGCAACTAGAATGGCCAGAAATCTTCTATTAAATTGCCCGTGACACTTGTACTACAGATAATATCTGTGAAGTGTTTGGCATTGCAAGTGAAGCCATTGATTACTTGGCTTTGCATTCAAGAACTATCATCTCTCAATAGAAAACCCTCCCCCAGCTGAACAGAGCACAGTCCCTCGCTTTTTAATGTGTGCACATTAAATGTGTGCACATGTTTTTACTACCAGTTCTGTGGGTGTGGCTTGGTGGGCGTAGCATGGCTTGATGGGCGTGGCAGGGGAAGGATACTGTAAAATCTCCATTCCCTCCCCATTCCAGGGGAAGGTTACTGCAAAATCCCAATTTCTTCCTGATCAGCTGGGATTAGGGAGGCAGAGAATACGTGGGGGCAGGGCCAGTCAGCGGTGGTATTTACCGGTTCTCCAAACTACTCAAAACTTTTGCTACAGGTTCTCCAGTACTGGTCAGAACTTGTTGAATACCACCTCTGGTTTGCACCCTGAATTCCTGGTTCTGAACTATTTCAAGACTGATGCAGATTAATTTCCCTGAAAACATATTTTAAAATGAGATTATTAAAAAGCTATTTTCACTAGCACTTTCCTGCTTGCGTATAGTTTGGAACAACTGAGGTTGCTCCACAATGTAACATTCACTTTATTCTACAAAATGATAACCAATAAGTCCCCATGAGCATCAGTGGGCCAAACACTAACCTCTTTGGTGCCCACAAGGATTTCTGCTCCATCTGATATTTCATGTATTATTATTAAAACTATTTTAAAATATAAAGTTAATAACTGATATATAAACCCAAGAGGCATTGTTAGGAGGGCGGGAAGCTAGAGATGATAAGAAGAAATCCACTACAGGTAGTCCACAACTTACAACCACAATTGAGCTCAAGATTTATGTTGCTAAGAGAGACATTTGTTAAGTGATTTTTGCCCCATTTAATGACCTTTCTTGCCACAGTTGTTAAGTGAATCACTGCAGTAGTTAAATTAATAACAGGGTTATTAAGTGAATCTGGGTCTCCCATTCACTTTGCTTGTCAGAAGGTTGCGAAAGGAGATCATGTGACCCCGGGGACACTGCAACTGTCATAAATATAACTCAGTTGCCAAGCATCTGCTGGCGATGCTGTAATGGTCATAAGTATAAAAATGGTCATAAGTAACTTTTTTCAGTGCCATCGTAACTTTGAACGGTCACTAACTGAACTGTTGTAAGTCGAGGACTCCCTGTAGTTAGCCTTCTAACAGACAGACATTTTGTCAGTGTCCATGCTTATCTTTTTGTGAGAGTCCCCACAACATGCTTTCAAAATTTCAAATGTATCCATCAAAGAAAAAAATTGCTGCTTCTAATATAGCCGTGATGGCAAACCTATGGCATGCATGCCACAGGTGGCACACGGAGCCATTAGTTTGGGCATGTGAGGTGTTGCCCTGTCAGATACAGCACACATGTGCACACTGGCCAGCTGACTTTAGCTTTTATTTTCGGCCATTATTCGTCCTCTGGAGGTTTCCCTGAAGCCGGTTTGCCTGTAGGGCCATTTTTCGGCCTCCAGAGGCTTTAGGGAAGCCTCCTGAAGCCTCCAGAGGGCCTCCAGGGGGGACTGGGGAGGCCGTTTTCACCCTCCCTAGGTTCCTAGAAAGCCTTGGGAGCGTGGGGAGGGCGAAAAATGGGTCCATTACCCGCCAAAAGCGGGGAAAGGGCGGGGTCGCACATGCATGCACAGGGGGTTGCACACACATGCACGGGGGGGTGGCACGCATGCGTGGGGGTTGCGTGCATAGAACGAAGGGTGTGGGCATGTCCATGCATGACCCCTCTGCACTTTTGGCACGCGATGGGAAATAGATTAGCCATCACTGTAATATAGGATAGGCCAGAGGTCATGCAGTTTCCCTTCCTTCTCCTGGAAGATTAAATCAACTAAATTTTAGTTTTGCTTTAGGAGATCCTTGGCTTGTCATTATGTTGTGTTTATTCAACTCGTAAGATAATTTCATTAATAATCAATATATTGTTTACACAGACATCACACAGAGTTGTTAGAGTATATAAATTAGTTTATATTAAGCTAACTGAAACTAAATCCAAGACAAAGAAGGAGATGCTGAAGCCTAATTTATTACACAATAGGTTCTGCTCATTCTAATGGCTTGGCCATTAACATTATTATGTTTTAATGACATTATGTTTTAACATTATTAAGGATACAAAGCTAGTAACCAAGATTTTCCTGACTTTAACCAATATTTTCCTGACTTTAGTAAACTCAAAGGCAATCTTATGTTACTTAGGCTATTTGAGATCATAGAGAAAGATGGATTTTCATGGAATTCCAATTAAACTAATCTTAAACAGGAAGAGAGAGTATGCTTTTCTTGTGGATTTACTTTCCTTTAATAATTTAGCTGCAATAGCAGTGACAGTAATGATCCAGTTTACTGTTTTCCCTGTAATGTGTTTTTTGTGCTTTGCAGATGTTCAGTTGTTCTTAACACTGTGAAATAAGAAAAGAGAAACTGCTACTATATATGGCAAAATATTCTTCTCACTGAGCGTATGACATAGAAGCAATATTGCGTAATATTTTTAAACAATATCAGCATTCATCAAGAAGAGGAGAGAGTTTTCTATTTGTTTCAGGGGATTAACGTTCCTAAATATAATAGCTATCGAAAGTTCTTAATTCTTCAGTTGTTCTGCTTTAAAGACTGCATGGCTTAAATATTGCATCATACTAAGCAAAAGCTGTGCATCCCTGCAATGAATGTCACAAGCACTGAGAGAACCTAAACTTTTACCAAATTAAATTGCGCACATTCTATTTCAATTTAATTGGGGAAAATACTGCAATTGATTGTATGTATCAGTCCCAGGTACTAGTGATACAGCAAGTTCAAAGACTTGTTAATGTCTCTTAGCAACCAGCAGCCTAAAATAGAATGGACCTGGATGAGAAAATGTGAGATCTCAAAAGGAATGAAATAATCAGGTGAGGAAGCAAAATAGCCCTTAATACTTTATTGCTAAGTATTTTTATTCCCTTGTGAGGTCACAGAAATCCACTGGCACGTCACTTCTGGAAGTCATTGTTATTTGAGCTGGTTTTCTTAAATAGGACCAATCAAAATTGGTGCTAGACTTGGTGCCCCTTCTGTTTTAATAGATTTTTATATTTTTCAATAACTGACATAAACCTATGAAACAGTCAAAGACTATGCATTTGGAGATTTTGATCTGATTTCTGAAAATTCTGTACAAATATGTTCATTTTTCTGTTCATTATTCCAACAATATACCATGTTTTTTTCCTCATTTTATATACATTCATATTTATTCTATATTTTATCAGAGTATATCATTTTAAAATATCTTTTTTGCTGTGGTTGAACGTTCCTGCAGATATCTGCTCTTTTAAGATGTCCCCTCTCTGAATATTTGAGAAGATACTGCCTCTTCAAAATATTCTAAGGTTCTTTGATAAAGTCCTTATATTATTCAAAAGGATATAAAATTTAGGTTTACACTTCCCTTGGTCTGAATATCCCACTGAAGAATTATCTCAATGCACAGAGCAGATGTAAGATATAAAACAACTGATAATAAAAATGGTAATTATATTATTAATGCATGTTGTTTGTTACTAATATTCAGGAAACATACAATGTTTAGCATTCACAATTACATCCAGATGCTGGGTCCTTGATCAATGACCTCAGCTGGAGGACAATTATTAGAAACCAGCCCAACCTACAGTTGGGCTGTCAAATGTTAAATAAATTTAACATTATAGCAAACATCTGATAATGTCTGGTATTCATATAAGTAGCTGATTATTGTCCCCTCTAATGAAAACCTGTAAAAATATATTTCACATTTTTACAGGTTTTCATTAGAGGAGACAATAACCAACTACTTATATGAACACCAGACATTATCAGATGTTTATTATTGAGTGGCAATACAGACTACTATAGCTTAACTTGCAAAGTCTTAAGAATCAGTTATTCATAGACAAGAGTGAAAAATTGTTATAATTTGATTGTTTGCCACTTAGAGTCACCTTCATGGGATGGCCAGCTATGTAAAATAAATAAATCAATAAATTCTTTCAGCCACACAGAAAATGCGTTTGAGACTTGAGATAAAAAAAATATAGCAGATTCACCCTAATCAATAAAGTTTTAAAATCAGAATGGAGCTGTCCTTAGTACTGATTCTTCTAGCAAAAGCTATTATTATCGTATGGAAATAATCTGTAATAAAAAGAATAATCAGTAGTGTGGCAATTAAAAGAACAAATGTATTATTGCATAAGTTTTCATAGATCACAGTCCATTGCACCAGCTGCATGTGAATCTGATAAAATTGGCAGTAATTCACAATAAAAGTTGTACACTTTTATTTGTTTTTGCTGCAAGACTACTATAGCAATCGTTCTAGGAACCATCCTTTGGGGATAGTCTCCCTGTATTTTTCTTTCAATACACCATTTAAATTATCACTGGTTCCAATTTTTCTCTATATTATCCTATTTCTCTATTTCTCTCTAATGAAATCCTTCTTGAGGGCCATATCCATTCAAATGCTTAATTATCTCAATGACTCATTGAAGCATGCAATGTGCTCTTTTCTGTAATCATGGTAAAAACGTACTATTCAGAATCACACAATGCAAAAATAATGCTAGTATATAACAACAAAGCTAACTTCAGTATCTCATTAGATTCATCCCCAGAAAGATACTGTATGTTCAGCATGTACTGATCATGCAGAAGGAACAAAGTGTGGTGGTTCTTAAGTAGCTAAAACTAAATCATTAGGGAGCAAGATGGAATTGGCTTCTTTGAATCACCACTCGCAACAGGTGTTTCCTGGCTTCAGATGTTGGCCATACTTTATTTACCTCCACTGAGCTTTGATTATTACTTTTGTCTTAGTATCAATAGATGCCTTTATATCTATTTCCCCCTAATTCTATAAAACTATTCATATACCGTGGTAGCAGTGTTCCAATATCTCAGGGGTTGCCACAAAGAAGAGGGAGTCAAACTATTTTCCAAGTCACCTGACGGTAGAACAAGAAGCAATGGGTGGAAACTAATCAAGGAGAGAAGCCACTTAGAACTGAGGAGAAATTTCCTGACAGTTAGAACAATTAATCAGTGGAACAGCTTGCCTCAAGAAGTTGTGAATGCCCCAACACTGGAAGTTTTTAAGAAGATGTTGGATAGCCATTTGTCTGAAACGGTATAGGGTTTCCTGCCTAGGCAGGGGGTTGGACTAGAAGACCTCCAAGGTCCTTTCCAACTCTGCTATTGTATTGTATTATATTGTATTGTTATTCCACTTTAAAATGACAGCTTTTCTTTGTAAGAATAAGATTGTTTTTCTCTCCAAATAGTAACACAGGAATTCTAAGCATGTTATTGTAATTAGTAGGTATTGTTAGTATGACTAAAGCAATCTAATTCCCCCCTTTTCCCCATGAGTTTATCTATGCTTTGTGTAGATTTGCATGTAGCTATTGTCTTCTGAATAATTCCACTGAATAATTCCACTGCAATCAAGTAGAGCAAATATACACAAAGAACCTCTTTCTACATGGTTTGTACCTACTTCTATATCCTAGATATAGTATCAATCCAAATTGCTGCAAGAGTACAACTTTGAGGACTAGTTTCTAACACTGAGATAGTTGCAGTCATAATTCCTCTTTTTTTAATGCAACTTTTCTCAACTTTATACTCTCCCATTGTGCTGGATTTCAACTTGCAGTCAAAACATGATTTGCAGTCAAAAACAACTCAGGGTCCTATTTGATTGGAGATTGGGGGTACTCAACATATTTTAAAGCCACCAAGTTACATAAAACTATTAAACAAATGTTTGCTAATGGTATTGACTGCGAAACAGCCACAGTAATATTAATATATCCACCAGGAGTAGAACAAAGAAACAAAAGTATTGACATAACAAACAAAGCTGAACAGTGAAAGAAAATTAGGCTGCTTTCCAATTTATTTATTTCAGCAACAATCCAGTTGGAGATACACAATCGGATTCAGATAAGTGAGAGCTGTTCAAGGATACACCACATATAGAACTGCTATAAAGTCCTTTTATAGATGGAGAGATCATAAACCTACCATTATAGCTACATTTTGCATGTTAAAGTGTACTAATTTGTATAGTACTTTTGATTCACATGTTCATGTTTTAGGGATATTGCCTGTGAAACATCTGCTTTACAGCAAATATATACAAAGGGGTATTTATTGAATGAATGTTGTACCTGCAGTTCTTAAATGCATGAGTAGGAATTGCCATGGAATTTGGCATAGTAATACATCTCAGCTGTCAGTGGAGGAAAGGTTTTGCTAGCCTTTTAAGATTAAAAAGATAACTTTAAAAACAATCCTTGATCAAATATCCAGGAGCACATTTCACAGCAGTGAGTGCTAGTTTTCCAATTATATGGTTTGTTTTTGCCTCTTCAGCATCATTAAATAGATTAGAATAAATTATGCAGTTATAAAGATACAAAGTGTATCAAAAGTCAAGCCCTTTAGGCAATTTATTATATAAATTACATTAAATGTACAAATTTTCTTCTAAACACTTCCTTACTTGATCAACACATGACCATGGACTACTCCTAAGCACTGTAATATTTTTCTCTAAAATATTAATAAAATGTATTGTGATTGACATATGGTCTCACTTTTATTATTCATATATATTAAATCTGTCTGTTTTGCAAGCTTAAATGGATTGTGATATCCAAGTCTTTTTCTTAATGTATTTAATTGATGCAATTTTTAAAACCATGGCATCTACACAGTTCCTTGATCTCACTAGCGGTTTCACAGAATATCTTTCAAAGAAGGAACAATAATATTGTTACACTCACTGATGGTGGAAATATCACCTTCAGAATTCCCAGCTAGTATGGTTCACAATTATGTTGATCTGGAACTAGAGGGATGTAGTCTTGGCATATCTGATGGACACCAGTTTGGGGAATTTGTTGAGAACCTAGAACGTTGAAGATCAGAGGAAAAGTTTTTTCTTAGTCATTAATTTACTGGGTAATCCTGAGAACATAATTTCCCAACCCTACTTCTCTATGTAAAACATTAATAGTAAGTACCTATCCTCAAGTTTGTTGTAAGTATAAACACACTTTTTAAAAGGTACTCATTTACATTCTAAATGCACATTTTTAATTAATCATTGTATTACTAAAAATAGAAAGTATCACAGTTTACACAACACTGCTACTCTGTTTTATTGACTACAGCCAATGCCTAATTAATAATGTAAAAGGGTCGGCAGGGAAACAATGAGTTAAAGTGAATTGGAAAAATATATTTGAATGCTTTCAATCCCCACTCAGAAGCTTTTATAAAAGTCTTTCCTTCATCTCTCATTTAAAAAATTCCACAGGAACATCAATGGTCTAAAAAAGAATAAGTGAGTCAAGTCATCTAACACAATCTATATTTATTTCTTGTTGGTATTATAGAGAGCATTCATGAGCTTCAACAATATGACCCTGTTATTTGAAGGCAGCAAAAGCCACTAATCATATGACTTACTAAATGCTATGATTATATTTATAAAATGATACTTTTGACTTGAAGCCAAAGAACAAATTGGCATTCTGATGTATAAAACCACATGGCTCTTTCTATGGAAAACTGTTGCAGGGATTAAGTGTTAAAATCAGGGCATTTAACAGGAAAATAGTATAATCATGATTAATTATAGTAAAATTTAAAATACCAGTGCTTTAGCTCTATTAGCTATTACTTCCCAACTATGCCAACATTGTTTCATATTTTAAATTAAGTACCATCTTTGTGATATAAAAAATAGTGTTTTATTTTATTGTCCTTCTATTACATGTAACTTGTGAATTTTATTTAATGCTGAAAACAGAATTGGATACTGTAATTATATACTTTCACACAGAACCAATTCGCTTATTTGATGTTATACCCTAGAGGTATAATCTGCATGGTACCTGGGAAGATATACTCCAGCTAAGTCTACATCCTTTCTCCAAGTTCATCCTAAATCTTGCACATCGCTGATATTGAATCTTTAACACAAAGACACCTTCCCCTTTTACCCTCATTTCTACCCCATGAAAAGCTGTAAAAAATTCATAAGTTTGTCTATAGTGACTTTTTAGCTGGTCCTGAAAGAGAGACAATTCCACTGCAGACTTTGGAAACTATGCTTTATCAAAGAAAGATTGTGTATGTATTAATATTCCCAGGATTAGCCATATTTCCACATGCTCCAGCTCATATTCCATAATTAGCACTATCCTGAGATCTAGGATTCCTGTAGGCCAAAATGTTCTGCTGCAGATACAAGACATGGAGTCACCAAAAGAAAAGAGGACACTTGTGTGGAAGGACAAGATAAGACAGGCAGATGGAGATAGTTCTGCTGAATTACGTGATGATTCCCACAGGCCCCCAGCAATGCTTCTGTATGTTTAATAATGTATTGAGCACTTTTAACTAAGCAAAGTGCTGTGCCATTTTTAGCTCACCCTCATCCCACTCTTGCCAGCAAAGAACCTTGTGTGATCCATCACTGTGGATCATTTGAGAAATTGGATCAAAACAGAATCAGTCCAAGCACACTGAGTGAATTGCTGAACCAGTCCCAGAATTTTTAGACCCTGTAAATATTGACTTTCATATTAATGAATGGGTTCTTTGGAAGATATGCTGACCCGATCCATGAAAGCTCTATTATTTCCTTGAGGGCATTGAATTGGACAAAGAAATATTTTTAAAAGAGTATTTTCCAACAGCTAAAATAGATTTCAGGCTAATAAGATATTTGACTATCAGCAAAACAGAAATATCTGAATTATTATAGGGAGGTTTATCTAACTTTACAATGTGCAACTTAAGTATGTAAATCATCAGGACACAGAGTGTTGTTATGTCATAGTAATATGTTGCCCTGAAATTCATTTGTTCAGAGGGCTGCATAGCCTAGATGCCCTTAAAGATGGACTTTTTAAAAATAGCCTTTCCAAACTCAGTACCCTCTGCCTAGGTTAGGAAAGGCATTTATTCATATTCTGAAAGAGAAAGAGGCATTTGGTATTCCTGATACATAGGTTTTCACTGTCCAGGCAAATCAGTAGATAGAATTTCTAATTTATAGAGTGAGAAATGGGAAATGTTGGTGTGAAGGATATATAATTGAGTAGCTACAAGGACACCAGAATCTGACACACATTCAGGTCAAAAAAGTGCACAAAGTGTGCACAAGTGTGAAGTGCACACTTCAGCATTTGATTCTGACTCAGAGCCAATTCTGTTTAGACACAATGAAACTACCACATCAGACAGCATATCCTGGACTATGGCGCGCAACAATAAATAGTTGGAGGACGGAAGTATAGATGCTACATGGCCTATTACATTTCCCCAACCTAGCTTGATATTTTAAATTGCAGGTGAAAGTGCTACCTATCTCGTCATCAATACTGAAGTCGTATTGCCCATCTTGCACCGGGAATAGCAAGGAAGTACAAAGTCTTTCCAGATTAATTTCAGACAAACATGTGATAGGACTTCATATATACCATTCCAACTGAATGTTTGTGTTCACATGATTCAGAAGACAAACAGAATCATAAACTAACCACACAAGTTAGATTTCCACACATTACACTTACATATAATTGGCTAGATAGTTAATCTGTGGTGTTGTACGACATTATTAGCCTATAGGAGAAATAAAACAGTGACCTGTATTTTAGAAAATTACTGAACAGTCAGAAGACGTCTCTATTTTTTCACTCTGTTTCTAAAAAGCAAAGACATTGAGGCCTGTAATTCCTAAGACCTCGGTATGTTTTATTAGAATTCATTTTTTTAAACTTTCAGCCTCTTAAATTATTCTGCATCAGATTCAATATGAATATGGGTGCAACAAATCATTTTACAAATGCACATTTTTTTAAAAAAAAGTAAGACAAATAGATTAATACTCCCCCTTCCCCCATTTCAGTCCATATTTAAGCTCCTCAATTGATTGGACCTGAATTGATTGGACTTCTGCTATGAATCACCAATAGGGAGGAAGGCAGAACTTGAGCAGCAGGATTTGAGCTCCATCCCCCGTTGTAATTCAAGAGGGTGGACCGGTTTCTCCTTCCCTTCTCAATGTTAAGATCAAGGTCAAATACAACCTCTGAGAGCAGAGATGATCTTTGCACTCTTTCCTTCCTCCGTTTTTCAAATCTGGGTTTTCATCACAGGGACGGAGCGCTTCCGAGGAAGCCGGAGACCTCTACTCGGGCTTCCAGGAAGGGCCGTTTGCTCGCCGACACCTCCTCCCTCCGGCTTTACTCCCGCGGCGCAAGGGTGCGCGCCAAGGCCCGGCTCCTTCGGTTCCGCATCGCTTGTTATTTTTAGGCTTCAGGTGATGCGCCCCTCCCCCCTCCCCGAGGGACTTGTGCCATTTTCCACCGTCAACCTGTCGGTTCTCCCCGAGATCTTCTCGTGCTTTCTCGCCTAGCAACTAAGAAGAGTTCCGCCGTCTATCTCCCGGGAGAAGCGTGCGTGGAATATGCCGGAAGAGCCTGCCTGTGCTGAGGGAGAGAATCTGTGGAAGGCGAAACAGGAAAGAAGCGAGGGATCGCGGAGAAATCTGCCCCTACCTACCTACCTACCTACCTGGGGAGAGGCGAAGGCACGAGATGCCCGTTTCCCTCGGTGAAGGATAGCTGCTTGTCCGCGGATCCGTCCGTCGCCCCCTGTGCCACAACGAACTTCTCCGCGACGAAAAAAACAAAATAAACACGCGGAGCGAGGGAGGGAAGAAGGAGCTGAGCCCTTCAGCCGAGCACCTGCTTAGCGACTGGCCCGGGAACGGAGCGGAGTTGGGGCTTGGAAAGCGAGCGGCGTCAAGGCTCCGGGCTCTGACGCGCGCATCAGCTGCTCAGGTCTGCGCACCGCACCGCGCCGCGTTTGCCCGACCCTTTCCCTTCTCCTCTGGTGGCTCCCCGCTCGCGTCCTTCGGGCCGCTTGTGCGGTTCTCGCAGGTTCAGCAAAGCCCTTTCTGGTAGCGGTGAGCGGCGGAGCAGCCGGCCCGGTTCTGTCTTTCTCGGTGGCTGTCTAGGCTGGGAACCGAAGCCTGGAGCGCCTGGGTCGTGAGCGCTTCGGAGAGGCTTTCTTCACCCAGGGAGGGCTCCGCGTCTTTTGCCTGGGCGGGGGTGACGTAGGTTTGAGTCACTTAGCGATGCGCGTCAGTGGGCTCAGCGCGGGGCTTTTCTTGGCAACATCAGCCAGGCGCCCTTATGGGACGGAGCGCCAAAATAAAGAAATAAAAAGGGCGGGAGCGCTATTCCCCAAAACCTAAAACGACGCCCCAAATCAGCTGGCTGAGACCGTCGGCGTCCCCACATCTCATGCTTCGGGGGTGGGGAGGCGGGACTTTCCCAGAATGCCTTGGACCGCTTTGGCCCACTGCGGGAAAGGGTCCCCAATAGTAATTAGCTGAGAAGCTAATGTTGCCTCCTTAAAGGGATTTTGATGGCCGTTCAAATCAGGCTTTTTACCTAATCGTTCCTGCCCGATCTCCGAATAAGGAGCATCTCTTTGGCCCTCACCTGTGGGGATTCTCAGTCCTCCAACCTGAGAGACCGCTTCCTGCCGATTACCTCCCATAGACCGATCAGATCTCACAGGTTAGGTCTCCTCCGGATTCCATCTGCCAGCCAATGTCGGCTGGCGACTCCCCGGGGGAGAGCCTTCTCTGCTGCAGCTCCGGCCCTCTGGAACAAGCTCCCTGTCGAGATCCGGACCCTTACTACCCTCCAGGCCTTCCGCGAAGCCACCAAGTCCTGGCTGCTCCAGCAGGGGGGGGGGGGGGCTTGTGAAACATCCAGCCCCACGGAAACTGTGAATGTTGGGTATTTTAAAGTGTTGTTTTTGTCTATTTATCCCCCTTCCCTTGTTTATTGTGAGCCGACCGGAGTCCTTCGGGAGTGGGCGGCATACAAGACAAATAAACTAAACTAAACTAAACTAAACTCCAGGTCATGGTTGTCCCAAGGGTGCTTTTTCAAGAGGCAGCTGGACTAGATTTTTCCTTGAAGACCTTTTGCTTCTGGCTCTAACTGGATAGTGAGGAATGGACAGATTTATACTTCTTGCAGGCAGCTGGTCATTTGTATTCTTTTTAGAGAGTCCTTGAGGCCACTTGGAGGTTTATTGTGTCTTCAGGGTCACCCAAATAATACAAATGGACACAAAACCTTTTTAGAACTACTGGAAGTCTTCTGTTAGTCCGCAATTTGTCAGGAAAACTCTTCATACTCCCACACTATTCGAAAGTGTTCATCCCAAAGTGCATAGCTAAATGTCTATGGAGATTCTTGGTCATTCAGGTCATGGATGCTTTTTCAAGAGGCAACTGGACTTCGTTTTTTCTTGGAGGACTTTCACTTCTCATCCAAGAAGCTTCTTCAGCTCTGGCTGGATGGTGGGGAATGGAAGGATTTGTACTGCTTGCAGACAGCTGGTCATTTGCATTCTTTTTAGAGAGTCTTTGAGGCCATCTGGAGGTTTATCTGTGTCAACAGGATCACCTGAGTAGTGCAAATGGATGTAGAGCCTTCTTGGAACTGTTGATAAGAGAGTGTTGTACACTGAAAATAGATGATGCCATATCCCTCTCCTATTCCTATTCATAGATTGATAACTGGGCACAAACCAATCCGACCTGGCGAGGCAGATAGCAGGAATTTGAACCTGAGGTGATCTTCAATCCAAAAACCACATCTCATCAAGGTGTTGCTTCTTGGGGTCGCTGGGAGTTGTAACTGAAGCCATTGGGAAGGCTGGCATGGATCTGCCCTCCCCCTTGCCACTTGGGCATCGTCTACATCTCTACTTTGGTCAAGCAAGCAAACAATCTGAGGGAAGACCACCCAGAGGAGAAGGAAACCATACCAATGTAATCAATTCATTCTGTCATCCCACATCTACAATAGGCCAGTAAATTGACCAGTTCTGGTTTGGTTTCATCCCTAGTCTGCTTCTCTATTCATAGCTGGATTTCCAGGTTCTGCCTTTGAAATCCAAGATTAAACTTTTGGAGTCAAAAGGAATGGTTCTGAATTCTTCAAGAGAGAGTGAAGGAGGGGCTGGGGTTGAAGGGCAAGAAGGTAGTTAGGTTAATAATGGGTGGTGCTTAAATGAAAAAAAAATCATTGTGTGATTTATACTGTAAATTTAAAACTTAACATTGACTAGATTTTTCACTTTAGAAACATATCCCCCGCTCTTTGCCTCTACTAAATAGGTGTCACATTCTAGGCTAAAGCTGAATTGTCAAACTCATTTCTTTACAAGAGAAAAGGCAATTTTAAAAGCTCTGTGTTAAAAAAAAGGGGGGGGAGACACAAGAAATTGTATTAGCTATAAAAGTGGCACATTTACTTATACTGAAAAGGGGAAATGCCAAGGAAATGCACAAATTACTGAATCATTGCATAAATCATTAAGGTAAAAACAAATAAACCATATTAAGGTACAGATCCTCGACTTACAACAGTTCGTTTAGTGACTGTACAAACTTACAATGGCACTGAAAAAAGTGACTTATGACCTTTTTTCACAATTACGACCTTTCCAGTGTCCCCAATTCCCCATGGTCATGTGATCAAAATTCAGCTGCATGACAACTGGTTTCACATTTATGACAGTTACTGTGTCCCAAGGTCATGTGATCATCACATTTTGGGACATTCTGACAAGCAAGGTCAATGGGGAAGCCAGATTCACTTGAAAACCAGGTTACTAACCTAACAACTGCAGTGACTCACTTAACAACTGAAGCAAGAAAGGTCATAAAATAGGGCAAAATTCACTTAACAAATGTTTCAGCAACATAAATGTTGGGCTCTATTGTGGTCATAATTCAAGGACCATCTGACTTATCACCACAAGGGGAACCAGAATTTCCATTACTAAGCAAGTGGTTGTTAAGTGAGTGGTGCTCAATTTTACGTCCTTTTTGCCATGCCACTGCAGTTGCTTGTGGAATAGAACGATCACATAGAGTGATCCCATGACCCCGGGACACTGTAACCTTTGTAAATACATGCTGGTTACCATGTGCCAAAATTAACATGACCATAGGGATGGTGCAACAGACATAAATGCAAGGACCCACTGTTAGTCAGTTTTTTCAGTGCCATGGTAACTTTGAAAGGTTGTTAAATGAATGCTTGTAAGTTGGGGAATATCTGAATAGCCTAGTATCTTGTGGGTATCTAACCAAAATCTCTATCACCAAACAATTTCTTGATTCTGCTTTAAAAACCAAATATTAGGTTCAACATTAATAACATGCAGAAGTGTTAACACTTCAAAAATGAAGACTATTAAAGGAGAGAATGAAGAGAAGATTATTTACTTGGAAATGTGTGCTACAGGATACATGTGTTCAATTAACTATTTGCCAAATTGTGAACCTTTTTTTTAACCAAAAGAGTGGAGATGGGATAAGATGGAACTATTATCTGCCTAGCCAGGAAGTGTGTCCTTATTGCACACAATTACAATTTTATCTCCCTGTTATATTTGCGTGAATTTGGAAATGCAATATACAAGAGCAAATTAAATATATATTTAATATGCATGGGAACTACCTTTTCCCCATGACATAGCCAAAAGCAGCAGGAAGGAGCTGGTTTTAAAACTGCCACATTTTCAAAATGTGTCTTTCTGTATGTGTAAAATATATCATCCTTTTTCACTGATCACATGAAAATATGATAACTCTGGTGAATCAAGCCTAGATACCAACATCTCTTTTAAGATTTCAAGTGAGAAGACAAAATCTTTAAAAGATTTGATAGTTCTGGGACAGGATTAGGCTAAGGCCAAATAGGCAGTGTCCAAGAGAGCCAAAGCTAAGGGGGAACCAGTGCCACCCCTCCTTCCAAATCATTCTAAAAAATCAGATGATTTCATTAGGTGGAGGTGGTGCCATCAGTCAATGTGGCCAAAGGTGCTACATATCCCTGAGATTTTCAACTACACACTCACGTATGTATGTTCTCCCACACACCCCTGTAACAGGGACCACAAGCAGTAACTTCATGGAGTCTGGTTGAAAATCATAGCCCCAATGCTTCTTAATTATTTTGATAACATGGAAATTATTTTGAAAACATCATAAATGGGCTGGGTGTATGACAATGAGTTACAAGCTAATAGTACTCTGTGTGCCTAACACAGAGTCGAAATTGGCTTGGATTGTTTATTTATTTATATGATTTAAATGTCTTAAGAAACACAAGTTTGGGTAGCTGATAAACAGTTGTATAAAATCTAATGTCATAAAAACAGTAAAAGCAAAACCAAAAAGCCTGAGGTCACAACCAATCTTCCTCAATGTATCCAATACCAATATCTTCATGCTCCAAACTCACCCTATTCCAATGCCTGGAGGTGGAGCCAACTCTTTACTAGCCCCTCCAGTAAAGGTTAAGGCTGCCAAACTTTAGGCTTTCCAACCTTTCTTTCAGTTATTCAGTTTACATGCCTCCCCCATTTCTAACGACTAAAGCTGAAGAAGAAGAAAATAGATTGTCATGTAGCTTCTCCTTCCTTCTATTTATAGTCCACAGCTCTTTAAATGATCCTTTGGGCCATCTGATTTGAAGAACAATAAATGCTGGTCAACTATAATGTATGCATTTGCGTGGAATATGGGTATAAAGTTTCTTCCAACAACTCACCTGCAGCTCTGGAGAGAGGCAGCCAAGCATGTTGTCACCATCCACTGTATTCCAGAGAACATCCCTTTTGCCACTGACTTATCAGGAAGCAAGTAAATTGCAACCCTTTTCTTTTAGAATGGGGGAGCATGTGCTAAGTTAGCAACTTCATAGACCAAGAAGAAAGTTGAAAAGGAAAAAAAAGAATGAACAAATACTTTCTAATCAGGCTGTTTCAGTCCATATTGACAAAGACCAATGCCCTCCTAGTCCTATGTCCATTAAGTCTGCATACACCAGAACATGTGCCCAGTTATCAATCTATGAATAAATGGATGCCATACCTTATCTACTATACCAGTGCTGAGGCTGAGGCTGAGCATAATTGCTGTGAAATCCCCTTAGTCCAGACCTAGTTGGGCTGGTTGGGGACTTTTTCTGATGACATTTTTAGCCAGCCTCTGAGGCAAAACAAAATTCCCTAAAGAAAAAAAGAAACTCTTGTTTCTTTTGAAAAGTCCACCTGAAGGAGAAATCCCATCCTCCAGATTTGGTCTCTGACATTTAGTTTTCCTAGGTCTCATCTGTTTCTACCTGTTACCTGATGGACAGATAATATTGTTTTGCTTTAGCATTTGAACCTGCTGAAGTGGAATTTCCCACTATTCAGTGTATCATGTAATGCATGATGGTTATTTGCAGGCAGCCTTGAATACACCTGATGGAAATTCAAATGGAAGGGTGCAGTTCTATTAAAAATAGCAAAATATCTTCAAGCAATCTTCTGCCACTAGCCTGAGCCTAGAAGGCATGTCTGCAGGATTCTAAGAAGTTGAGTTGAAGAAAAAGGACATTGCTGTGAATCACAACACTGCCTGGTCTAAGCATATATTATAATCACCTTCCTGGCACTGCATAACTTCGAGGATTTGTACATTTGTAAAAACAATCCTGTGCCTTGATCCACTTAAGACAAGGTGACAATTAAACAGAGCACTGAGATGCAGGTTCATAAATTTACAAATAGCAGCTTATAAATAATTTGTAGGATATGTGGCCGCCCTCTTTGTCATCCTGGTTCTTGAATCCTGCAGCTGCCATTTGTCTCCATGGCAATAGAATCATGTGACCATCCACCATTCATTCATTTATTGCAATTTTTTACAGAAAGGAGGGGCAGGAGCTAGGGGACAAATAACATTGAAAACTGAACCACTAAGGAAGACGTGCTGTATGTTTTTACTTTCAGGTAAGGGAAAGAGTAATAATCTCACTCGTTAGAGCAAGGGCTACCAGATCTTAATCCCAAGAGCCCGTTAAGTGTAAATGGGTAAAAAGTGGGGCTTCTCCAGTTTCCTTGCCTGTACCAATATGAAGCTTTTTAATTATAGAGAAGTTGAGACAGACATTGCAATCTAAGGCAATCACTTCTACTATTTGATGACCCTGAATCTTCACTAGTTCTTGCTTATAAGACAACCAAGTTATTAAACATATTAAAGATACACATGAAGGCCTTTTCTAAGGAAAGTCCACATCATCCAATTATTTGGATGAAATGTTATCAATAGTGTGATGGCCACTTCCATCCTTGCCTCCAAATTCTTACCAATGCTCTACTTATTTTGCCTGATATTGCTCTAGCGTGAACCTTTTCCTAGTGCCTTCAAATTGTTGCAGCTGCCGCAAAGTGACAGGAAATGAGGAAATGCAGAAAGAAAGGAGAGCATCTCTATATCTCTCAATGGGAACTGCAGAAGCCAAATGAAAACATCCTGATAAATGCCTGGATAACTGCAACTAATGAGGGAAATGCAGATGGATATGTAGTAAATAAGATCTAATTGGTTGATACATAATGGTTGATACATAAGGAAATCACTTTGCCAGGTACATTATTGGCCTTAGACTTACATCATTATGAAAGTGACAAGCAACATACGAATATGGCTGCTTGTCCAAATTCCAGTCATTACAATTATGCTATCAAAGAAAATACATTATATTACAATTTTGTCTGAGAATTGCCAAGATTGGAACATCATAGTATATTACTATTTTATACGGATTATATCTGTCATTAGTACTGGTTTTAGATTCATTTTCACCGATTGAAAAATATAAGTGGAGTTGGTTTCATCCTATGAACCAGAAAATACGTATTCTCTCTTTCCTTTATGATTGCTTCAAACTGTGCACGTCCTAAATGTTCCCAGGTTGATTAGGGAATCCATTTGCTATCCTTGATTTTAGAGTAGAATCAATTTAAATTAAATAGTTTGGCAGATCAAAAAAATATTTAGTGAATTATCTTATACGTAATCTCATCTAAAGCCTCATATGAAGGTTCAATCCACTTTTTACAGACTTTGCAACATGTAAGAAGCTGGTGCTGTGGCATCTATAATAGGAAACATTTCAGTAACAGTTGCTGGGAAATAGGTGTAAAAATGGTCCTATTCTCCTCCTCCTTTTTGTACTTCTGCTAGGTGCCTGGTTGGCTGTCTAAGGAAAAGAATGCTGGACTAGATGGGCTTTAGGTCTAACCCCATGCAACATAGGACTAAAGACTTCATTTTTCAGATCAGATATCAAAGCCTTCACAGGTCTAATTCCAGTAATTCAGTCCTGCAAAAGAATCATATCACTTCATCATATACTGCATGCCGCATTCATTACTAAATCCTAAAACAGAGTTTAGAAAATGATTCCTGTGTCCACGTATCATGCTCTGCCTAAACAAATGATATTATTTAATGTCACGGCTTTGTTCATACAACATGCTAAGACAATGACTGTCTTCCTACAATATGCTGGGCCATAAACTATCCAACCCTGCATTTAGCTTAACTCAGTCAGGGTATGATTGCGGGAGTAGGCATCAGGAAATGCAGCAAGCTACCTATAAATATTGCAGTGCCTTCTTGGAGCAGGCCAAAGTTCCATTTAAATCATGTTTGGTCCTTGACAATCACAAGGGTTTGCTACAAAGAAAAGGGGGTCAACCTATTTTCCAAAACACCAGAAGGCAAGGCAAGAAACAATGGATGTAAACTAATCAAGGAGAAACACAACCTAGAACTAAGGAGAAATGTGAGAACAATTAACCAGTGGAATGGCTTGCCATCAGAAGTTGTGGGTACTCCAACACTGGAGGTTTTTATAAAGAGACTGGACAGTCTCTTTTCTGAAATGGTATAGGGCCGTAATGGCGAACCTATGGCACATGTGCCAGAGGTGGCATACAGAGCCATCTCTCCGGGCTCGCCAGCCAGTGCCTGTTGCTCTTCCGGGTTCAGGTGCTTCCACACATGTGCGCTGGGGAGCTGCTCTTCTGGTTTCCAGAAGAACCTGTGCCCATGTGCGCTACATTTCGAAAAGATTCACCAACACTGGCATAAGGTCTCCTGCTTGAGCAGGGAGTTGGACTAGAAGACCTCCAAGGTTTCTTCCAACTCCGTTTTCTGTTCTGTTGAAACCTACATTGCTAAAGATCATATTAGGCTATGAGGAATAATTTAGCAGTGATGATGTTAATCTGGTTGAAAGGAAAAGTCCAGAATTAATTCATAGTTAATAAAGAAAGAAGAGATTTGAAGGTCATCATATTAAACTCCTATCATTAACAAGTGAAGGCAATGAAATGTGAACCAGCTTTGTGGCTACTGCTCTATTTTCCAAAAACAGCTCATGACTTTTTCGTATGTGTTTCTTTTCCTCCTTTGCTAACTAACTGGCACATTAAGCAAAGCAGATGGGAACTAATGTAGTGCTTGTACAGGAGGTCCATACTGAATAAATTATTTCATGCTGGTGATCTAGATGCTGCTAATGTCCTTGGAAAAGGACAAGAAGATGGAGAGCAATCAAGATCTTCCTGTCTGAAAATCTGCAGTTTTCTTTGCCTTCTTTCATCCTGAGGTTTCCTGTTTAGACTATGCTTCAAAAAGGCAGCTCGTGTTTCACACAACCATCATGTGATTTCTTCTTTCAAACCCCCCCCCCCAGTATATTTTAAGCCTCTTCCTGACGTCACACTTTTTCCCATCTCAACAGGATTTATTTTGTGTTCAGGGATTAGATTGCAACCTTTGAGCTTGCTCTTTCTATTATTCTCATTTCAAGGCACTAAGGATGGTGACGATAAACTACAACATAGGCAAAGAGAGACCTTTACATTTGTCTTCCATTTTGTCCTTCTCTCAGCAGGAAAAGACATTTTCTTCCTTGATCAAACCCTTTTGCATTCAGAAGGACCACATCAAACGTTCTTATTCTTACTCTGTGGTCAGAGCTGAAGGACAAAAGCTGCTTCAAGTAAGACATATGCTTAATAAAATAAGCTAAACCTTAACCACTTAATGAGCATAAAACAAATTTGTTTTTAATTATTGAGAGACTTCAATCAAACTATTTCTGAGGCAGAATTTTAGAGATAATAAAAAAAAGATATTTGGAATGTGTGTCCCTCCAGATCTTGATGGTCCAAATACTGGACATTCCATCCCTTAGCCTGGGGGATGAAATCTTACACCCCTCAGAGAGGGTCCGCAACTTGGGTGTCCTCCTGGATTCGCAGCTGACGTTAGAATATCACCTGTCGGCTGTGACCAGGGGGGCTTTTGCCCAGGTTCGCCTGGTGCACCAGTTGTGGCCCTACCTGGACCGGGAGGCACTTCGAATGGTCACTCATGCCCTCGTCACCTCAAGGCTCGATTGCTGTAATGCGCTCTACATGGGGCTGCCCCTGAAAAGTGTTCGGAGACTACAGTTGATCCAGAATGCAGCCGCGTGAGTGATATCAGGTGTACCTAGATACACCCATGTTACACCCATCCTCCGCAAACTGCACTAGCTTCCTATTGGTCTCCGAACCCGCTTCAAGGTGCTAGTTATTACTTTTAAAGCCCTACATGGCTTAGGACCTGGCTACCTGAGAGACCGCCTCCTGCCACATACCTCCCAACAACCAATAAGATCTCACAGGTTTGGCCTCCTCCGGGTGCCGTCGGCCGGAGAATGCCGGCTGGCGGCCCCTCAGGGGAAGGCTTTCTCTGTAGCTGCTCCGGCCCTGTGGAACGATCTACCCATAGAGATCCGGACCCTTTCCACTCTCTCGGCCTTCCGAAAAGCCACTAAAACCTGGCTGTTTCGGCAGGCCTGGGGCTGTTGAACAAGGTCCAGCCCATCTAGACGGAATGTATGGTGTGTTGTTTTTTAAATTGTATCTTTTTATTTTTAATTTTTAACTTTTATCTTGTTTCTGTAAGCCGCTCAGAGTCCTACAGGATTGGGCGGCATACAAATTTATTAAATTACTAAATTACTAATTACTATGTACTCTACAATAATAGGTGAAATTCAGAGTTGAAGTAGACCAGGGGTGTCAAACTTGCTGCCCTTGGGCCAGATGCATCACACACTGCCCCCCCCCCCCCTGGTTTAGTGGACGGGGAAAAAGCCACGATACTTCATGTGAGTTTAACACCCATGAAGTAGACCAATATCTAAATAGTATACTACACTCCTAATTTTGAAGGGGAAAAGAAACATGGACTATTAAGCCATGAGAAAGCAGTGGGGGGAGTGAGAGACTAGGAAAGGAAAACTCAATAGTAATTATTCATATTCTACCAAAAGACTAACTAGATCTGTTATATTCTAGTACTTTCCAAATATGTTGAAAGTATAGTTCCCAGAATATCTAAACAAGCATAGATAGTGCGCATGCCATTTGCCTCACTATGCTAAATGTAAAGGTTTCCCCTGTCCAGTCATATCCAACTCTAGGGAGCAGTACATTCTCTGCTTCTTAGCCAAGGGAGCCAGTTTTGTCTGAAGACATTTCTGTAGTCATGTGGCCTCCTATATGTTGAGGTGCATGAAACACTGTTGCCTTCCTACCAAAGCGGTACTTTTTATCTACTTGTACTTGCATGCTTTCGAACTGCTAGGTAGGCAGGAAGTGGGGCAGGTAACAGGAGCTCAAGTCTTGAATCTGGGCTGTCAGCTTTCCAGCTGACAAACTTAGTGTCTTTAACTGCTGAGTCATCGTGCAGGCCCCTTCTGATATGCTAACGAACAGTAATCTCCAGGGAATAAAATACTTTAAAAAACAATCCTTTACTTGCAATGAAGCTAGGAGGACATTTTTGCAGCTAATCCCAACTCAAACCAGAGTTTTTATTTGAGGCAAAGAAAAATAAAAAAAGAAAAACCCAACTAGGCTCAAATTATCCTACTTTGAACATATAATGTGAAGACCCAACTCTCTGGAGAAAGCTTTAATCCTGGGAAGGTGGAAGGAAAGAGAAGAGCATCAAAATAGATGGAAATGGCTGCACCATTGGGAGACCAGAAAGACCAGGCTAAGGACAGACTGTCCTGGAGAACATCTAAGAGTCTATAATGACTTGATGGCACATCATCAATTAATCAGTCAGACAGTCAATTAATTACCTAACAGATCTAAAAGACATCAGATTGAGGAAGGATGATTTCCTGAAATCTAATCAGGCTGAGGTTATCCCTCAGCCACCTCTACTAGATCTTCATCATGTGTACAAAGTTAGGTAAAAGTTTCCTCCAGGTTTCCCCAGCTAATAATCTGAATAATCAGTGGCCAAAATTCTTTTCTGAGTTGCACTAACAAGTGGGTCCTCCTCATAGCAATGTCACTGCTGTACATTTTCTTGCTTCCTTTTCTTCTAGATTTAGTTCACAATAGACTATTGCCCAACAGGAAAGTGAAGTGTGTTAAGGAGAAGCTGATCCTTCTTCATTAAGCTTTTTTCATTATTTTTAATTCAGTGCAGTCAAAATCTTGGAGAAGGTAAGCAAAAGGACAGCAACAGTAAGGTGGAAATGTACAGCCAAGATGGTCTGGAAGTCACAACTAAAATTGTGCTCAATTCTATTTCCTCTCCCCCCTCTCCATCGTTCGTTCTTTCCTTCCTTCCTTCTTTCTTTCTTTCTTTCTTTCTTTCTTTCTTTCTTTCTTTCTTTCTTTCTTTCTATCCATCCATTTATCCCTGTCCATGTCTGTCTGTCTGTCTATCTATCTAGCCATCCATCCACCCACCCATCCCTGTCCATGTCTGTCTGTCTGTCCGTCCGTCCATCCATCCATCCATCCATCCCTGTCCATGTCTGTCTGTCCGTCCGTCTGTCTGTCCGTCTGTCTGTCCGTCTCTGTCTGTCTCTCTGACTCTCTCTCTCTCTCTCTCTCTCTCTCTCTCTCTCTCTCTCTCTCTCTCTCTCTATATATATATATATATATATATATATATATATATATATATATATATATATATATATATCCATCCATATCTATTCATATCTATCTATCATCTATCTATCTGATTTATTGGCTGCCCATCTTATCACAAGGTAACTCTGGGAAGGTTACAATGTTAAAAAGATAAAACTACTTAAGTAAAATACTACAAACATATAAAAATACAAAATACAATAGCTAAAAGGCTTTGGATGGTAATTACTAATGCCTGACCTTGCTTCATCCCAGCTCCAGTTAAATGTGGATAAATGCCGGTAGAAGAAAAGCAAAGAAAAATGTGGGTGGTGAGAGCTGGGATGACAGATTTCTCAATTTGTGTTTCATCCAAGTGCCCATCTTTCTTCTTGGAGCTCTTCCTAACTGACAGCTTGATTCTGTTATTCAGTTTTCAGTGAGGAAAAAACCCCCAATATCAAGTGTTTATAGATGGAGTGTTTTTCAGGTGTCAGGTATCCAGGTCTGCTACCCACGTCACTTCATAAGTCAATAAAGAAGATTGGATTGATCCGGTTTTATTCAAGTGGCTGGTCTTCAGCTAGTACAATCAACAGAAACATGAAACATTTTGAAGAATGGTGTCTATTATGAAAGAAAGCCAATCTGTTCTTTGGTTATCACGTTTGTTATTTGTACTCTCTCCAACCCACTAGGGTGTAAGCAGCAAGCAGTTGTAAGAAAGGGAGAGCTGCTCACCCTCCTAAGCTACTCTGCTTGCCAGAACTGGAATAAGAATTACCCACCAGTCCGCAATGTCTCTGAAGGAGGGAAGAGGGAAGTGTCCTTGCCAGTACAAAATGTCTCAGACTAGTCCCTTTTGTGAATGGTATCCTTGGAATTAAATGGAATAATTGTGTCGGGATTGGGATTGAGTAAATTGCCGATCATATTCCTAGAAATTGAGCTGCCTCTGAAATAGAGCCTAACGGATCTGAAGATTTGGGCTCATTACAGTACACATCAACTGCCATGATATGTAGGGGCAGGGAATTTTTGGTGTATATGTGTGTGGGGGGATTGTCATGTGTGTTGGGCCTGATCTCTGGGTGTTACGTGGATTTTATTATATGGGTATACTGTGTATATACGTACAATGACAAGAAAGTATTCTTACATTCTTCTGAGACAAAGCCAAGGATGCTTGCCATGCTGGGACTTGCATTTAGGTTCTCTTCTCTTGTACCATTTTGATGCTTGGGTTATATGATGCTACAGAAATTAGACCAGCTACCTCAGAACTTGATTTAAGTTATCGCCAATCCCCACCACTCTCCCCCCGCCCAATACATTTGGTTCATTTAAACAGTTTCAATTGCTACACTGGCATGTACTCCACTGGATTTGGTGTTTACAAACAGAATTAATGCTACATGCTAATTAAATACTCAGTTGCTGCCAACTTAATTCTATTCCTGGGAAAAGTTGCATAATTTGATGGTGCCAAGGAAGGTGGAATACTGCTACCAATGTCTGGAGCTCTGTTATTAGAGTAGAGGCACATAGCAAGCTCAGTTCCCTCCATACCTTAAATCAGCATGCATCCCTTTTAAGTGTCTAAAATTGGACCTGAGTTGTTTCTTATATTACTTCAGGTTATATGAAAATTAAATTTTACTGAGGTGAGGAGCCCTTGATTCTGCAGATATGGTGAAACCATTACTTCCATTCTAACCATATGGCTGTATTATTAATTCCCACATTGCAAGGGCATTGTAGTACAGCTGCCTCTGGTCTGGATGTTCCAAGGATTGTCCAGCCAACAGGCTTCTTTATAATATGACAAAGTATATCAATCTTCATGGCATTTATCATACGAAAGCAAACTGGGTTCACTCGTGTTATGGCAAAATGCTATTTGCAAATGAAGGTTTACAATTTGGAGTGTTTAAAAACCCATCCTATTATGGCTTATTCATCCAATAAACCTTGGGTAAGTCATGTAAATGCTGATGCCAAGGAAAGTACATGGTTGTTTTTCCATGGAGCCACCAGGAGTTAAGAGTTTCTTACTTTGTTAGCTGGAGCCTATCCAAGGACATTGTAACAATTGGAATACTTGAGAGAGCAAACTTTGGTGACCCAAGGGGTCATTTCAATGAACAACGTGGGCAATTGCCCAGATATGCACCTCACTCAATCACACATTTGCACTCATACACCTCTTCCTCCCTATTGACTTCCAGTTGATTTCTGGATGCAGTTCAAGATTCTTATTATTATCTTTAAGGCCCTAGATCAGGGGTGTCAAACTCAAGGCCTGGGGGCCAGATCCAGCCTGCGGGGTATTTAAATCTGGCCTGGAGCGCCACCCTGGAAACAGCAAAGGACTGGCTTGCAGTGCTTCTGCTAATGAAAATGGAGCTCCATTTTCACTGGCAGAGGGTTGCAGGAGGCCATAGCAGCTGAAAATGAAGCTCGGAAGCCCATTTTCACTGGCATAGCACTTGGGCCACCATGGATGCCCCCGACACAAGTGACATCGAGTTGGCCATGCCCACCCTGGCCACGCCCACCCCAGCTCCCCGCGGTCAAACACAATCCTGATGTATTCCTCAATGAAATCAAGTTTGTCACCCCTATCCTTGATGGCAAAGAGCCACGTAATTTGCAGAACCACCTTTGCGTATGGGTATCAACATATCCCATTAGGATAGATAGGATGGATATGCTTTGGATCTCTTCCTCTCCATGTTGTCATGCAATAGGACCTGAGAGAAGTGTCTTCTTGATAGCCAGCTTTTTTGAATAGTTTCCCACAAAAGATTCAAGGAATTGCTACCTTTTATCCTTTCAGAAGGCTGGGAAGACCCTTCCGCCAAGTGTTGGCCTATGATGTTATCTTTTGTTTTTAATCAATTGTTGTGAGTTGCCTAGGGTCATCATGAGGTAGGCACCATGTAAGTTGAATAAAATGAATGAAAGAATGAACAAACAAATGCCTTCCCTCCCAAAGAGATTTTTAAGCAGGATAATCAAGGAGAAACTTTAGACAAGGGGCTCCTAAACTTTTATATTTTAGTGTAAACTTAATAGAGATACCCCCCCCTAAAAATCCAAACACCAGAATAAAAACAAATGAACTTTGAGAAAAATATGAAGAATTTGTTTTTTTAATAAAGATGTACAAAATAAAAAAGCAAAGGTTGTTCACACTTCTGCTGGACTCCATTCCCCCTCCTCTTCAAGGGAGGTACACCTATTTTGAAAAACCTAGTTTAGACTCTTTACTGTTCTAACATTATTAAGGTACTTCTTAACAGGGTCATTGGCTCTTCCAAAGCAATGACCTATAGCGCAGGTAGTCATTAAAAGGTATACTTTCATTTGTAATTAGAACTGTTGATATAGATAGATGGTGAAAACTTTTACCTTCTTTTCTCCCTACTCATTTCAGACTTGTTGTAAATTCATTATAGCTGCCCACTTTGATAAGACTCTGGGCAGCTTAGAAACACAACGAAAACTGTTAAAAACAAATACCGTATTTTTTGGAGTATAAGACACACTGGAGTATAAGACGCAACCAGGTTTTGAAGAGGCAAAAAAAAAAGGTAGGTAGAGGGATACAGAGGGAGAGAAAGAGAGAGAAATACAGTAGGTAGGTAGGGAGAGTAGTTAGGCAGGTAGGTAGATAAAGGGATATAGAAATAGAGAGAAATAGAGAGAAATATAGTAGGTAGGTAGGAAGAGAGAGTATGTGTATAGGTAGGTAGGATAGAGATGGAAATAGAAAGAGAGAGAGAGAAATACAGTAGATAAGTAGGGAGAGAGAGAGTAGTTAGGTAGTTAGGTAAAGGGATAGAGAGAGAGAAATATATATAGAGAAATACAATAGATAGGTAGGGAGAGAGTGAGTAGTTATGTAGGTAGGTAGACAAAGGGATAGAGAGAGAAATAGAGAGAGAAATACAGTAGATAGGTAGGTAGGGAAAGAGAGAGTGTAGATAGGTAGGTAGCGGGATAAATATATAGAGATAGAGAAATACAGTAGATAGGTAGGGAGAGAGAGAGAGAGTGAATAGGTAGGTTGGTAGATAGAGTGAGGGGAGACAGAGAAATACAGTAGCTAGGTAGGGAGCAAAAGAGAGTAGGTAGGTAGGTAGATGTTTCCAGGTGTATTTATCTATGTGCTGGAGAAGGAAATAGCAGACAACCTGTAGCACCTAAAACTTTGTTTCTGCTGGCACAGCACTTGACCAATGTATTTCTCATCAATCTAAACAGTTTTCCAAAAGGGGGGGGGGAAAGTTTTTGCACACTGCAAACCTCCCCAAAATGGCCCATTTTTCGTGAAAACGGGCTTGGTTTTTTTTTTTTTTTCAAATAAAATGCATGAATAGCCTTGGGGGGGCTGGCAGAGTGCTCCTGGGGGAGGGGACAAAAACAAGCAAAAAACAGCCCATTTTTAGCAAAAACGGGCCATTTTTTTGTCCCCCCAAAATTGCATGCATAGCCTTGTGGAGGCTTATAGAGTGCTGCTGGGGGGGGGGGAAACGGCCCATTTTGTGCTCATTTCTACCCTCCCCAGACCCCAGGAGCTCTCTGAAAGCCTCCATAAGGCGATGCACGGCCATTTTGGTGAAAGGAAGGAGCTTTGGGAGGCAAAGAATGATGTATTTGGTGTATAAGATGCACCCAGATTTTCAGCCTCTTTTTGAGGGAAAAAAGTGCGTCTTGTACTCCGAAAAATATGGGTAGGTAACCGGGACTAACACAATCAGATAACATCAAATAGAACCAATGAGGGGCTCCATAAACACATGAAACCTGAGCCTGGGACCAAAGCCAGGTCCTTAAGGTGTTTTGCAACATGCAGAGGGAGGGCACTGATGAAATCTTGGGTGGGGGGAGGGGGTTGCTGTTTCAGAGGATGTGGGCCACAAGATGTCATGGTTCTTTAGTCCCATCAGATAACAATATTTAATAGAAGGGACTTGGAGTATACCCATTTTTCCAGAATTATTTCTGGAAATAT
Source organism: Thamnophis elegans (assembly GCF_009769535.1). Lineage (NCBI taxonomy): Eukaryota > Metazoa > Chordata > Lepidosauria > Squamata > Natricidae > Thamnophis > Thamnophis elegans. The sequence goes on from NC_045545.1 coordinate 45,022,138, forward strand.
GTAGTATTAGTAGAGTAATATTGATAGCATACGAATATTAGTATCAGTATACAGATAGCCTTCGACTTAAAACTATTCGCTTAGTGACCAAGGTTGTGAAAAGTCACAAAAAGTGACTTCAGCACAGAAAATAACAAAAATTAAACTTAATACACAATTATTAGACTGAGTTCATGTTTCTCATATTTCATATTTCTTAGGATGATCTGATGGCTGAAGCCAGAATCTCCTGCTTCCTTTCATTTTTTTCAACCTGGTGTACATTTTTCTTTTATTGATTGAACAAATATCTCTCTTTTCCTCCATCTTCTTGCATTTAATTCCCAGAAATACTGTTTTAAAAGAATAAAGTCTTTATCTCTTCGGTAAGGGAAGCGGGGGAGGGCAATCACTTTTCTTCTGCTATACCCAGATGTATAAGTTGTATATACTGTATACTGAGCATATGAGCATCAGAGTAACAGAAAGGCTGAGTGATAGGCTGCAGCCTATACATTCTCTACAGCAATCATATAAAATGTTCAATGGAAACGGAACAAACACTACATTTTTTGTCAAAAAGTGTGGATTCTCCTCAGGGGGGGATTGCTGCTGGCGTTAATGCTGTTTCGCTTTGAATGACTAAAAAACATGCCAACAACAGCATGGGCAACCGGGGAACCGGTTCTTGGGCGTGGCGAGCCTGCCGTCCTTACCGGTTCAGTGACCCAGTCACAATTTCCACTACTGGTTCACTCGAACTGGTGTGAACCAAGAGCAACCCACCTGATTCTCCTACACCCGTGATGGCAAACCTATGGCATGTGTGCCACAGGTGGCACATGGAGCCATTTGTTAGGGCATGCTAGGCGTTGCCTGCCCTGGCCAGCAGACTTCGGCCTTCTTTTTCGCCCATTTTTTGCCCTCTGGAAGCTTTCCTGAAGCCTCCGGAGGGCGGAAAACCACCCAATGTGCATTTGGAAGTTTGGGAACGGACTTCCGGTTTGAGCGGTGGGCCATTTTTCATGCTCCGAAGGCTCCAGGGAAAAGCCTCATGAATGCCCTGGAGGGCAAAAAAACAGTACTATGGGCAACCCGGAAGTCACTTCCGGGTTGTCCGTAGGGCCATTTTTCGCCCTCCGGAGAGAAGGCCTTCCCTTTCAGGGAAGCCTCCTGAAGGCTCCAGAGGGTGAAAAATGGCTGTATGAGCAACCCGGAAGTGCGGGAATGATAACTTCCGGTTTGTCCGTAGGGTCGCTTTTCGCCCTCTGGAAGCTTCAGGGAAGCCTCCTGAAGGCTCTGGAGGGCAAAAAATGGCCCTACGGACAAAACAGAATCACAGTTCCCAAACTTCCAGGTTGCTCGTATGGCCATTTTTTGCCCTCCGAAGGCTTCAGGGAAGCTCCTGAAGCCTCCGGAGGGCCCATTTTTGGCCTCCCCAGGCTCCTAGAAAGCCTCTGGAGCCTGGGGAGGGTGAAAAAAGTGTGCTAAAAGCGGTGTGTTTTTGCACACACATGCATGCTGGGGTGGCACACATAGCATTATTGGTGTGGCACGCCCATGCATGACACCCCTGCAATTCCCCTGCTTTTGGCACGTGATCCAAAAAAGGTTAGCCATCACTGTCCTACACCAATGCATTATATATAGAAGAATTAAACTGCCGTTATAGAATGTTGTCACACAGCTAACCTATTCTTCTTTTGTGTCCTTCATTTAATATGACAGGTTTATTGGCATATGTTCAGATCTCTTTAGTTACATATGAGCTCACCATAATAGCTGATCCCTCACCAAGAGGATATTGCTTGGAAGAATTGACTTTGAAGGACCTATTGACAGGGAAAACTTAAGAAACATACATGCCTTGGGGAAAAGTATTCAAAGGATACACTGCTTCCTCCAAACAGCTCCCTTTTATGACAAGGCAGTTTACCTATGCATGTAAACATGCCTCTGTGCTTCATGCTATCAATAGTCCTGGCTCTGTCCTTCTGCATGCAGTAAGTTGCTTGCCTTTACTCACCACTCCGCTTAGGGGCCTAAAATCAACTTGCTAGACCTTGTATCTCTTTTATTTTGAAGATCCTAACCCAGTTTCTTCTAGCAAGACTCCCCACAGCAATTGCAGCACCATCTTCCTTACAGATGTTCCAAAATATTTCACTAGAACTTGAAAGGGCTCATATTACAGAATGAAATCAGGTTTGTGATCAGGCTTGCTGGTTGGTCTGTGAGACAATGTGCTGTTTTTAAAGTCTCACCAATGGATTCAGGACCAATAGAATTGTTTGATAATGTTGTCTCTCCTTACAGTACTTTGCCTTGAAAAAGCAAGATTTTCAGAACATTTATTTCTTTTGAATTCTTATGGTCAAGAGATATCCTCTCCTTCTAGACATTTGGAGTTGACATCACTCCCCCACCCCACCCCCACCCAGTATGATCAACAGTGCTTTGCTTGATAGGCTCCAGAGACAGTCCTTGACTAAAAATCAATAGCAGGAAAAGGCGCAGAAAAAGCAGATGATAGTGATTTTGCTTAATGGTCATGATTTTGAATTTATAAACTTTACTTGGATTTTCAAAATCCAAATGGATCATATCCCCCATTAAAGATATGAACGAAGCTACTAAGGATATAATGAAAGTAACCCCGATACCTGACTCAAGTATTATAAAAAGAATAAATGAAAATAAATGAACATAAATAATGAATGTATGAGAGAAGGAACAGTGGAAACAATGCTTTTAATTGGTCATAAAATATCAGTATTTTTTTTCAACTGCTATATTGAAAGAGAAGAGTCTCATTTCCTATTCAAAGATACAAAAAAGTAGGGTCAAAATAAACAGAACAAAGTTATTGTAACAATCCTGTCTGTGTACAAGACTGCTTCCTTTTAGTTTCTTCCCATAGGCTCCCTGTCAAATGTGACTTTAGCTCTATCGTTCTTGACAATTTCAGAAAAGCAAAACACAATAGGTACTCCTACATACTGCTAAATCAGTAGTTTGTGTTCAGCTGAGAGCAGGATTTACAACTTTTTTTGAGCTGTTACATAGTTTTGGGTGCATAACAAATAAAAAAACTACATTGACTTGGTTTTTGAGTGATAGGATAGGGTTATGCACCAAAAACTGAAGGAGGCAAGACAAACCAGTATGCGCAGCCAGGACAAATTTTGATTTCATTTACATTTAATTGAAATTACAATTAGCATGTTTGTATATTTAACAATTTTTCGATTATGTCACACACATTTACAATTTAGTAGCAATTTTAAAGGAATTGATGGGGACTCTGAGCCTTTTAGGTCATGCACCTTTACCTAACCCCAATAAATGAATGTGCATATAATCTGTTAGAGTTATGTTATACAAACACCAAACTCCGTAGCTTGTTCAGAAGCCCTGAACATCATTTAGAGTGATTCTGGATGGCCAACCCCCAACAGTCACAATAAAGATATTCTGGATTGTTCATCCTTGTTTGATTTGCTTTCTTTTATTTATTTTTTTAAACACAAAACTGTGTACAGAATGGTCCCAAAGTCACCCTGTCAATTTCATGCATAAAGGAATAGAACTCACATCATCGTCATTTCTAGTCTGGCCAGCTCTTAATGGAAAGTAGAGGAAAAGATGGGGAGGAAGGCCCCCTGAAAAATATGGAATACTAACAGAAGAAAAAGTCATTTGTACCATCCATAAAATATTGTGAATAAAACAGGAAAACTATAAACCCCCACACCCAAAAAAGCCTGATGTTGCCACCTTCTTTTCATACTCTTGTACTCTTGTCAGGATAATGCAAACGTAAACTGCAGTACTTAACCCAAGTGAACAAAATACTGGGTTTTTTTTTCCATTTCTCAACACCAGCTGTAAAAGAAATCGTGTTTAGGGTTATCTTTTTAAAGTTTGGCCAATGGTAATTGGTGGTGTAAATTCCTAGAAATTTACTACTCAATTGTTTCTCTCCATTGGATTGAAAATAAGCAAGATGTAATTACAGAATCAAAGCAGAAGTGGCACCATGATTGCTATAATTAGGAAGCCAAATTACCTAGTGAAGTGGCTCTTGAAACCTGAGCTTGTTGCTGAAGAGGAGGAGGAGGAGGAGGAAGAGGAGAAAATAAGATTATAGGCAGCAGCAGAGAGGCTTTTCCTCAAGCAAAATGCTTTGCACTTGGCATACAGATTCCATACATTTTAGTTAAACTCAATTTAAAAAAAAGACTTGGGCTGATTTGGACACACTTTTGAAAAACAAATTGTGCCTTGGCTGAAGCTACGTTTCCAAGGAAGGAAGACATGGGAAAATAAGGGGTTATATTAAAGGCATACATAATTTATTATATATATACCTCTGAACAAGAAACTTTATGGAGAGGGCTAATATAGATATCGTATCAAAATAAAAGCCCAAAGGAGGTGTTTTCTATTCCCACCGAATTAAAGAAAATATTTGGAGATTTCAAGCAGCCCCATCCAAAATGCTGGTATGCTTGAACACAATGAAAGAACATGGCACAAAGATTAGTCTTTTCACACACTGCTAAAGCTTAACCCTACAACCGTGATGGCAAACCTATGTCACGCATGGCCACAGGTAGCATGCAGAGCCCTCTCTGCAGGCAAGCCAGCCATCGCCCCAGTCCAGCTCCACCACGCCTACACCTGTGCCTCCTGCCAGCCAGCTGTTCTTTGGGCTTCTTCCGCGCATGCTTAGGGGGGGTGGGGTCCATGTGCATGTGCGGGGGCGCTCACGTTGCATTTTGGGACTTAACTCTAACACATTTTGATTTCCAGGTTGGTACAGGAGGACTTCCAGGCCCAAAAAGGGGCATGGGGGATGTGCATGCATGGGGGGGCATTTGGGGGGTGTCTCTCTCACATGCAAACGCTTTTGGCCCGCAACGACAAAAAGGTTAGCCATCACTGCCCTACAAAATACCACCTTTTGTGCAGTGCTCCTTCATCTCAAGAGATAAGGGCAGAGTTATCTGGCCATCCTCTATGAACTTTGTCAATTTAATCTGATTCGCTGAAGAAAATGAAAAAGATCTCCAAACAGATCTCCCACTCTAGCATAGATCTATTACTGTAAAAAAGCAAGAACCAGTCCTCCCCTTCTTCTAGACTGAGGAGACTGGACGTTGTCTTTCGCTCTTATACCAAACTGTGGAATCTGTCTCTTCCACAAGAACTCCTTCAAAATTCTAACCTTAAGAACAATGATTCTGCAGGCCTTCTCCTTCTCATGATTGGTATTTATACTACACACAGTAACAACATGCAGAAAGAACAGCTCTGATAATTCTCACTCTAACCAATTCCACCCCACTAAAATGCTTACAAATTCCACTCATTGGCTATAGATCTCATTTTCACATAGAAGAAAGGCCCAATTCCAAATATCTACATGATCAATGAATGACAAGTTAGTAAAGAATGTCCCCAAACTTGAGAGTGTGACAAAGAAGGGTAATGTATATAAAATATAAATTGTAAATTCTAGCTTTGGAGTCAATTTATTCTCTTTACCCAGCAATAATTACTGTATTTACTGGCATACTCTGTTATTCTGTGGGACAACTAATAAGTCTTGCTTGATTTGTAGAGATAAGTTTCTTTAAGTCAGGACTGAACAAGCAGGCCTGCCAGAGAACTGCTCTCTGGGCCAAGAAAAGAACTGAGATAATTTTAGTTCTGCCTATTCCCCTTCTCTCCCTCCAAAGGGATATTACAATTTGGTAATAATTTTAATTAGCTCTTAAGTTACCTGAAAGCCAGGGCTTCAGTTTGTGAATGCCTGGCTAAGCTAAGGAAAGACTGCCCTTAGTGGGACTAGATAATTTTTACCATAAGATTGTTTCCTTTGACTGACAGACCAGCACTTCCAGGCCAAAATTTCATCCTGATTACGCTTGTATTATAATAAGACAAACTTATTTGAGCGTCAAAAAGTCATTACTATGGTACTAAGAATCTGAAGAAAGAAAGAATATGTAGGAAGTGTGAATCATTTGAAGTGACCTTTCCTATTTTTTTTAATCTGGATTATCACATCTGACTTTTTATAGAAAGCTAGCAATAAATATTATTCAGTAAAATTGACTCACTTCCAACATGAAGTTCTTTTCCTTATAGTTATGAAGATAACTCTCGTTTGAAGTAAAAACAATCCTTTCTTGTGTGCAAATGTAATACAGGTTGTTATTTTCTAAACAGGGCTAGTCATCCAGAGAGATTTCTGTACTATTAGAACAACTATCCTGGTGAGTGCTAATCAGGGGTGGGTTTCAACCGGTTCGCGGCGGTCCCTGCGAACCAGTTGGTTGGCGAACCCGGAAGTAAGTAACTTCTGGGAACGGCGAAGGGCTCACCCACCCGCCTTACCGGTCTTTGAAGGCTTTTGCGCTTCCACGCAGGCGCATGGCACATACAGCATCTGCGCAATTCTCCGTGAGCAGCTGGAGCATCGTGCAGGCGCTAAGGCGCATGCGTGAACTGCGCGCGTGCACGAGGACGGCGCCGGCCCCATCCCAACCGAACCGGTTGGAACGGGATTAGCAACCCACCACTGGTGCTAATCCACCATTGCAGGTAAGGTATTTCCCCAAAATGTATGATGATTTATTAAGCATGTTCAGCTTTTAACAGAAAGATGGAAAAGATTAAATAAACTGAAATGCACAATTCCTTTTATGCTTGGGTGAAAAACCTATTTCAAAATTATCAACAGTTATGATCTATTGATGATAATGCAGAGATCGCACAACCACTTCTGGTTTGGTATCACAACAATCAGATTTCTCAAAACGACTTTTGAGAAAGACAGGCTATCTCCCACCTCACCCCACTCTATTAGTTATCGACTGAAACTTGCTTGTTTCTCCAATTGGCCCCATTAACTATGAGGGCTAGTTGCTGATAAATAAGTACTGACAAAAAACAAACAAACAAAAACAACCCTTAAGGTTAGGATGGAAGAATTTAAAGTATCATATGCTTGCTGATATCAGAAATGAAAAAAAGCTATTTTTTTTACAGCTAAGCCAAATACATTAGAATGCCAAAGAACTATTTGTTTCTCAAACTTTCTGTAGCAAAATGTTTGCCAATAAGCACAATTGAAACTGTGTTAAAATATGCATTAACTTTCATCTATTTACATTCGAGACTGGAAAAATAAAGATCCCATTACCTCAACTCTACCTACCTGTAAAAAATGTAATTAGGGGGAAAGCAGGAGAAATCTGCTTTCTGCATGAACTGTCAAGATGCTATTCATTTCACTTCATGGCTTCCTGAAACCAATGGCCATCAAGGCAAAGCAAGAATTGACACATATCTCTTTCTGGCAAAAACTGTAAGATTTTAGGCATAAACGAAGACACATGGGGAATATGATCCCAGAGGCAGAGAAACAAGAATGTGTAGAAGTTGGATTACTAACCTGCAAGAAACATGGGAAAATCAATTTTACCCCACCTCAGATGGGGTAGCAACCTAGTGCTATTTACAACTAAGCAGGGAAGAATACCCTATTTCATGCTAATAGACTACATGGTAGGTTAACCCTTCTTAATATGACATAGGAAGGAGATATTGCTTTCTTAGCTCTGGCTCTACCAAACACATTTAATTGCCATCTCAATTGGAGAACTGCCAGAGACTAGAGTGACCTTGTGAGTCGCAAATGCAGATATAAGACAATGCAATTATTACACTAACACTCTTCATTATGATGGCTATGGAAGGATTTCCTATTGATTTCAGTGCAGCAGCAAAAAGGCATAACATTGAAATAACAATGCCTTCAATAATTTATTCCTATATTACAGAGTTATACCCACTTTCTCCAGCCCATACTTTTCATGTAGAAAAGTGTGTAGAAAAATCTAGGAAGTATTAATAAGCATCTAATATAAGCAAGCACTGATCATAAGAGGTATTTTGCTGTTTTAATGTTTTTTCCCTTGTTCATCTAATTGTAAATCTTCATTATACTATTCACAATGCTGAGGTAAGCAAAAGGATACTTTTTTAATTGAAGAGTTAGAAATCTCTAACTATTGTTATAATCCTTACATTAGCTTCCTACATGATTTTGTTTGCAGTGTCCTAAAGATTTGCTAAACTTAATTCTTACTCTTAAATAAATAAAATAAACTTTGGTTCCTATTGTTCTATGAGAGATACTCTACAATTTCAATCATAACTCAGTTAACCATACAGGAAAATTTGGGTATAAGTAAATCAGGTTAACTGGAAAGCACTTCTGGTTTTGTAGTAGCCTTTTAATGCAACTCCAGTCCTAAACATATTTGTTTGGAATATTAATTTTGTTGGGCCTTATTTCCAAGTAAATCATTTTAGGATTGCAATCCAAAATTACCAGGTTATAAAACCATCTAGAAAACCAACATGCCACACAGAGAGCAGTATTTTGCTTGCTCCTGGTTCACAAATATAATGAAACACTCATAAATCCAATTGAAGCTATGGAGATTTAGTCTATCAGAAAAGGGAATACTATCTCCTAGGAAACAGGTGTCATTCACCCAATTAACAAATGCATTTTATCACCTTCTTTGAGCCTTTTCTTCCATCTCATTCAGGGACACCATACAAAACAACAATGGAAATAACACACCTACTTCTCTTTGCTAGAATTAGACTGAAGTGGAGCATCCATGGAGGACAGAGCTGTCTGGCTCTACAAGATTAGATTGAGGAAACTGAGAATGAATATATCATGCTAAGCCAAACTGAGAAAGCTACACAGGCATACGCACCTGTGCTGAACACTCATTGGAAAATCTTTTAGATTTCAGACAATTACAACAGGAAAAAGGATGTTTAGAAAACATAAAAGCAGTATGTTTTCTGTCTCTTAAAATGCCACAAATTTGATATTAATATTGAATATTTATCAATCTCAATTACATTGAGTGTGACTCAATGTAAAGTTTGATTCAATCTGAGGCACAAATTGGGAAAACAACTTCTTTCAAGACTGAGATAAGCCCAGAATTGCGCTTATGCATTTTAGCACTTAGACACCCAATCTTGTCCCAGAAGCTGAGGATTCTGTGGCACTACTATATACATATCTTATTTCCAGTTTATATTCCTCTTAATCAGACTGTATCCTTTTGTATTAGATAGCTTTCTATCCTTTTTCTCTTCCCATCTGCATGACTAAGAATTCACTTTTTCCTCTTAGAAGCTAGTAAGAAAATGATGTCACTTTGTCATTCTGGAACAAGGATAGTGAATATCGCTAAAAAAAAGCTGCCATTTTAATTTTGGAACAGAATAGTTGTCCATGTTTAGTGAACAAGAGTATCAGCATTTGATATTTTGCCACAACAGGCCCAGAGCTCAAGCTGTGCTACTCTATACTTATTTAGCAATCAATAACCAAAGCAGCCCCAAAGTTGTAGGAAAGCCATTGTCGGTTACATGCTGCCACCTGGAGGAAAAAGAAAAAACTGCTGTTTATAAGTCACAAAACAATTTTATCTCCTCTATGCCTGGTTGACTGTAGACCAGGAACATTATCTTTGGGCACATGTATTAGCTCCGTGTCTTGAAAGATTTTTCCATTTATAAACCATCATTGCAACAACTCCTCCCAGCAGATCGGTCTAGAAAAAACTTCCCTTTCCAGCCATAAGTCATAATTCATTTGGAAATCTTCAGGCAATTCCACCCGCTGGCCCAACACACTTTGCAAACAGTTGTCAACAGGTAGAAAATCAGGATTGTTATGTGCCCGGTCATAGCGTCGAGAGTTGAAGCGTTCTATACTGGCACGTAGGGCACATTCTTCAGCTTGGAAGTCCCATGGACGTGCATCCAGATCTGTGGAGGTTATGAGGCAGAAAATCAATGAATGCGATTAACTGAAAACAGCTACACTGCCACATTAGAAATGTTCAGACAGCTTATCAAGAAAACCTCAATGAATAATAGTGATACAATTACATAAAATACATTTTGTCCTTGAACAGCTGAATTGAGATGCAGCAGTGGGTTTCAAGTCTGTCAAAGGTGGCTTACGTGAGTGAGAGAAGAGGAAAGGTCTACAAATGAAAGCTTCTGCAATTATTACTTTCTACTTTTGGATCTTCAACCAAAAGAGGACCAGGAATAAGCACAATACAAACATACTTTCATGTAACTGAAGAGATTGACATGAGAAAATATGATAGAATTTCTCTCAAAGTAATTTGTAAGAAAAAGACAGATTTTTTCCAGAGCTGAATCTTTTCATTCAAAACAATAAGTCCTTGACTTACGGACATAATTGAGCCCCAAAAATGTCATTTTTAAGCAAGGCAGTTAAGGGAGCTGCACCCCTTTTTAATGACCTTTATTGCCATAGTTGTTAAGAGAATTACTGCAGTTGTTAAATGAATTTGACTACCCCCCCCCCATTGACTTTGTTGGAAGCCAGCTGGGAAGGTTATATATGGTGATCACATGACTCTGGGATAGTACAACTGTCATAAATACATGCCAGTTGCCAAACGCCCATATTTTGATCATGTGACTGTGGGGATGCTGCAATGGCAAGTGTGTAAACCAATCATAAGTCACTTTTTTCAGTGCCATTGTAACTTCGTAAGGTCACTAAATGAATGGTTTTAAGTTGAAGACTACCTGTATTGTGGAATGATAAATTACAACTTTAATCATGTTCATTTTTTTGGCAGTATATGTATTGTGCTATGTGGTTCCCTGTAATTAAATACTATTCTATGGGGAAGAGGTATATTTATCTGCCTAAGAAAAACACATATGAGGCAATACCATTTGCTGGGATGCTACACAGGGAAAGTAGAGCTCTCCCAGAATATGTTCCTTTGGAACAGCACTTGGTCCCAGTTCCTCTCCTAGTTAACCGTAATTGTAATGGTCTATGCTGCTGAATTTGAGGCTCCAGCTTTTTGACAATTTCCATGAAGAACACATTTAAGAAGTCACAGTTACTTTCAGTCCTGCACCAGCCATCAAAGCATTAACAGTGCTTTACAGCAGACTCTAAGTTTAACAAGAGTTCAAAGTTACAACGATCTTAGAAAAAGTAACTTATGACCTGGTATTTGCACTTATGACCACTGCATTGATGTGATCTCAATTTGGTGCATGTGGCAATTGCTTTGCATTTATGATTGATTGCAGTTTCCTGGTGGTCATGAGATCATAATTTGCGACCTTTTTTGTGGAGTTTTGGCAGAAACACTCATTAGGAAAACTGGATTCGCTTAATGACCACACAATTTGTTTAATGAGCATGTGATTTCCTTAACTACTGTGGTTACATGACTGCTGTAAAAATTGTTGGAAAATTGGGTCCAACTCAATTTATGACCATCATGATTTATGATGGGGGTTCCAGTCCCAATTGTGGTTATAAGTTGAGAACTATCTGTAGAGGTTCTTTCATGACAGTTTCTTGCTCATCACAGCTAAATAATATTGATAGAAGAATTCCAAAATGTTACCATATGGCTTCCCAATATTATTTATTTACCGGATTTCCAACACTGGAGACACTCAAGAAATATAATTACTATGGATAAAATGCATATATTTTCTCATTTAGGACATCTCACACGTAGACGCCATCTTTTTTCAACAACAATAATAATAGCTGCTACAAGAAGATCACACAGACTGACTACAAACAATGGCATGACAAAGTAGCAATGGTGCACTGGAATATCTGCAAGCAAGAACTGGTGGGACCACTAGACAATAGACAAAGTAATAGCAAATGGAAATGCTCTGGGATTTTAGAATTCAAACATACAAGCACCTGCCATATAACAACTCAGATTTAACAAGTGTCAATAAAAAAAGACAAAAAATTCTGGTTAGTGGACAGGGAAGTGTCTAGAGAATGTAGAATTGAAAAGAAAGAACTGGAGAAAATTGCAAAATAACAAAACTTACAAAATACAAGTAAAATGACTGGGGCAAAAGAAATCCAAGATAATACAAATATTAAAAGGCTCCTTGAATGAAACCCCAAAACATCTGTAGCACCACTTGAACACCGCAAGAATTAATAAAAATTACTTGAAATAACTTACATCCTGAGACAATATCTTCAATACCATCAAATGATAATATTTATCTATCCCAGCTTCTTGGGAAAGACTCAACAGGTGGATAAAAATGCTAAATCCAAACATCTGGCTTATTTGGCAACCAACCATAATATGACCTACATAGGCTTTTAAATTTTGCTCTTCACAACTAACGTAACACAAAATTGATTTTCATTAATAGCACCTTATCCAAGACTGTGATAATCTGTACCTAAAGTTATTGACGACGCTATACTTTGTCTTAGCAAAGCACATCCATTCAGAAAATAATCTATTATCACAGCTCATTTAGAAGAGAAGTCTATTCATTAAGGGACATGGACTGCTACCAACAAATCAGCATTCCTGAAAGGTTTACAGTGAGGCTGGGAGGGTAGAGGCCATGAGAGGAGACAGACGCAAGATATATACCGTTGCCATAAGCCCAGTCATCATTGAGCCGATGTCGCACTTTTTGGTAGATTGCAGACATAGTTTTCATGTTGCTTTTCCTCCACTGACGTCCAAGGTACTTTGTCTGCACTTTGAGAAGTTTCAATACATAGAGTTGCATCATGGCTTGCTTTACTTTCAGGGCTCTTTTTAGAATGGGAGCAGACTTGAAAACTACCAGCATCTGGAAAAGTAAAGTAGCAGATCAGCTGTCTAAGTTACATTGTTGTCTCTGTCATAATTTATATGCCCAGGATCAAGATTATGGTAAATGTCCAACAGTGTCTAGAGTAGAGCATCATACATATAAAATCTATATAGTGATAAACAAACATGGAAATATTCCGGCTTACCATGGTCCTAGAGTGTTTCCACTTTGTTAACTTATTCAGTATCCTAAGAAGATTAATGCAAGAAAATAGGTTCCGCCAGCAAAACTGATTATTGTCTCCAGCTTCCTGTAAGGGAAAGCAAAAATAAGTATTGCCAAAAGAGAAGACTTAACAGAGCAAGCCAGGGTATTCTGTCCAATTTTGGCATGTGCCTCCCAAAGTAAAATTATAGGTAGCTTTGCTTACCAAACTTTCTGCAGTCAGCTCTGGTAGCTCATGTACCACACAATATGGATAATCCAAAACAGAAATGCTGAAACATAAGAATGCCTGAGTGAATTGCTAGGGATGTCAGATGAAGAAAGTTATCCAGTTAAGGACTGTGTGATCCAATGGTTGCAGAATCAAATCAACTGGTGTGCAACAAAGCAAAGAAAAACATCAATTTTACAGTTAAATAAAATTGTAGATGTCCTACTGATAAGATTAACCAGAATTGATTTGCCCAGCCTACTATCTATTTTATTAAATATTACTAAACCTTTTATTTCTACAAAATATATTGAATTGGCTTTTTATATAGTAATATCTGCTAGAATACTTTATGGTTCTTATTGGAAAAAGGAAATGATTTCTTTTGTAGAAGATTGGCAAATTAGGTAAAGTATGCATTATTCATAACTTCCAGCCAGTTTTGAAGAGTATTGGTCGAGATTAGTAACATTAATTTCCATTTATCTCTCAATCATAGCTCAATTTTTTGTTCAAACAACACACCTCTAAGCTATTTATCTTGGCCATTTCTTCAGCAGGCCTTTCTCAATGGCATATTTATTACTTATTTATTAAACTTATTTGCCGCCCATTTCACCATAGAAGACTTTACTCTACATTCCTACTTGTAAGCAAAAACCTGGGGGATGACCTGTTATTTTAAGGGCTATATATTTAGTACCATGCACATACTATTTTACATATGCAATGCTCATCATTCCCACCTACCTATTCTTTGCTGTGATATATGACATAATGTTCTGATTGAAGAATTTCAATATAAGCGGAATGCAGTTAGCAAACACTAGATGTTGAGCCATGTATTCAAACTGGTGAAGAAAAACAGAACAGAGTATGTTAGGGAAGCAAATTCTTCCATTCCCTCATCCCATTTCCAGTGATATTGGCTCACACTAGTACATACTTACTTGGTATACATGATTCAGTTTAAAATGCTTGAGCAGCAGCAGCAGAACAGCAGAAATAGCTTTTACAATAATCTCTTTATGTCTATTCACATCAACGCCCAGCTTCATACTCTGCAACACAGTTGTTCTGGAAACCAGACCAGCAGTATTAACTTTTGTGATTGCTATGTTAAATGTAATAGTATGTATATCATAGGCAGACTTTAATTTAAATTTTGGTTTTGTTATTAATAGGCAGGCTTTAATTTAAATTTCGTTTCAGCTATTGTTTGTTTCTAGGTTTTGCAAAGCCCTTTTTTTGACAAGAGGTTAAATGAAAATCCAGTCTATGATTTTACTAGCCCAATGCATTCAACAATAAAAATCTGCTATACATTCCACTACTTTCCAAACATAGTTGGTCACATTGTAAGACAACACCACAACTCTCATTCAAGGAAGGAAAACTTGGTGCCTCTATTTTTAGTTTCAAATATGCTTTTTCTTTAACTCAGCATTTAGTTGAGGTTTATTTATCTAAACCTCCCTCATTTGAATCTTTTTAAAATTGGGGGGAGGGTTGGATAGAAATATTACTGCCTGTTTTATTTCAATATATGTGATTAACTTGGCAAGCCATTTTGATCTTACATATAAAGTGATGCCAAAATTCTAAACCAGTAAAACTCTAAATCAGAAATAATCACAGTGCTATCTTCTATCTTCATCCATTACATGCACTGCTTGCTTCTGGCTTACGACTAAAACTTACGGCATCTCCTCGGGCAAAACATCGGCAAGGATATTGATGGAATCAGTCTTGGCTTTGGAAGTGGGTGCTGCAGCGAGCAGAATCTTCAGCAAGGCAATCTACAAATCATAGTTAAATGTTGTAGCGAAGACTTTCTGAAGCATGCATGGGTAAGAAAGAGGGGACTTCCTAGATCTCAATGATGGCAGGATGTTAACATAAAGTTTCAGAAAACAAAAAAATAGTATATCAGAGTATAAGATGCACTGGTGTATAAGATGCACAAGATTTTGAAGAGGTAAATTAAAAAAAAAAGTTTTTGCACTCTGCAGACCTCCCAAACTCTCTGCACACCTATTTTTTTGGGAAAAACGGGGCATGCAGAGAGTTTGAGAGACCTGCAAAGTGCTCCTAGGTGCTGCCCCCCAAAACAAGCATACAATGACCTGTTTTTTGCTCGTTTTGGGGGGGGGCAGCCCCCAGGAGCACTCTACAAACCTCATAAAGGCTATGCATGGCCATTTTGGTGAAGGGGGCAGGGTTTCAGGAGGCCCAATATGTTGTTTTCAATGTATAAGACGCACCCAGGTTTTCACCCTCTTTTTGGGGGGAAAAGGTGCGTCTTATACTCCGAAAAATACGGTACATCACAAAGATATGTTTAAACAAGACAATGGAATGCTAAAGGAAAGAGTTAATTTCTGCCACAAGAAAATGATGGGGAGACAGTGCAACATAATTAAGAAACAGAGGCGAAACTCCTTAAGAGAGAATATGCACACAAACAGACTGCAACTCACCATGTACTGAGGCAGGCTAGGAAGAAGACCCTGGTATAAGATTTCAGCTGGAACTTGATCAACCTCCTCTTCCCCCTATTAAGACAAGCAGATGGTTGCAATATGTTTTTCACCCATCGTTCAAAGTTAACTGGTATATTTTGAATACTTCATTCCATATCAGAATGAAGCCAAAGCAACCTTTGACCCATTTCCCCCCCCCCCCCCCCCCAAAGTCAGACAATTTCAGAGCATCTTGACATACAAACAACTGTATACAGAATGGAACAGCTATTTTTTTTCCATGGAAGATAATGAGTTCTGTGGAAACTCTTATTTGAGGAAGGGGAAGAAATGCTTTTTAATCAATTCTCTTTCTGTCATGAATGCAAGGAGGAGGAATAAATGATAAAACATATATATCTATATCTATATCTATATCTATATCTATATCTATATCTATATCTATCTATCTATCTATCTATCTATCTATCTATCTATCTATCTATCTATCTATATATATATATATATATATATATAAATAAAAGGAGTAGGTCACACACAGCATCTCCAGATAAGAGTCAATGACAAGTCCAGTTCTACAAGAGAAATATGCTTTCTTCCCACCACTCTCCTTTTTTCATACAGATGCCTTTCTTCAATACATGGCATTCTTCCCAGGACACTTACCCCTGACAAGGGAGAACGTAGATACTCCTCTTCCATTTGAACTTGAATTTCTGCAATAGATGTATACTTGTGCTATAAAGTAATAAGACACAGGAAATTTACTTCATAAGCCTGAACTGTCAAACCCTGTCTGAGAAAGTAGCTGCAGCAGTAGATGGGATAAAACTGAAAATGAGCATCTCTGTGAGAGCTTCTCTAAACCTCAAAATGGAAAAGCATGGGCAATCGGAAACTCACCAATTTTAGAGTTTTGATACTCTCATGAATTGGTCTTGGCAATCCCACTACGGTGTTGGTGTCACTGGAGAGAAAAAAGAAATTGAAAAAGTCAGCTGATAAAAATGTAAAAAAAAAAGTTAAACCTGCAAATGCAAGTGTTATAAACAATGGCTTTTACAGAAAGACATGCATTCAGCCCACTATATTATGTAAGAAAAATAAAAAAAATGGATAAATTTTAGAACCTAAATAAAATAGAAATTATAAAGACACTACGTACACATATATGTATACATATTTTAGTCTTAATAATATTTAAGTCTTTCTTAAGAGTTATGAGTCAGTTTGATGTAGTCATTAAAAACACCACCCTAGAAATCAGGAGGAATGAGATCTAGCCCCACTTTAGGCACAAGCGTGAGCCAATCACACTATCTCAGCCCTAAGAAGAAGGCAACGGCAAACCATTTTAAAAAAAAGTTGCTTAAAAAATTGCATGGACTTGTCCATGGAGTAATCAAGAGTCAAAGGCATCCTGCCCCCCCCCCCAAAGTTACAGGTAGTCTGCAGATTAGAATAGCAATTAGGCTATCATTAATTAACGTGGCCATAAAGTATGATGTCACACAACCATGTTGCTTAGTGATGGCAATTCTGACAGTTTCCTTGCCATTATTAAGTAGGACCTCATATGACTACAAATTTCAATTTCCTGCTGGCTTCCCCATTGACTTTGCTTGTGTGAAGTTGGCAGGGAACATCAGAAATTGCAATGGTGTGACCATGGCTCACTGCAATAACATAATTGCAAACCAGGTGCCTGGATTGTGGACACACAACTGGAGAAGCTGTGACAGCTAGAATTCTGAGGAACTTTATAAGTGACCCTCTTTTAGTGCTGCTGCAAGACTGAATGGTTACTAAAGGAGTGGTTATACCTGAGGACATCCTATATACACAGAATAACTTTAAAGAAGGTTTTCTAAAAAAAGGGTAGTGCTATATTTATACTTTCAAAATGACCATGCATTTATTTGAAAGAGGGAGTGGGGAATCCAGTGCTGGGCATATTGTGCAACAATAGAGCAGAAATTTATACACGTTACAATAATGGCACCAGCAAGAATGATTAAGACAATAAAACTTCATATTCTGGTAACATATATAAACATTTGTACACACATACTGTATAAACACAATTCAAATTACCAACAATTAAGTTTAGTCTAATGGCCAACATGCAAATTAAGCTGCTTTAACTCACCTCCCCAAGGTATAGCCAATGAATTTGCTTCGACTAGATTCCAGGAACATCTCGATATCTTTTTCTCTACAGAAAAGAAACCAAATCAACATTTAATCAAACTGAGCAGAAATCCACTATAGGGATTAGCCAGTGCTGGCTTTAAACATATTTCCAACTCTATATCTAACAGCAATTGTGCATAACCGCTATATCCTTCTTACTGTAATTAGCCATCCCTTGAATTCATTGAAAGCAGCAGACATTGCATATATCACAATAGCTCTTTTTATTTTTAGTGCTTTCAAATACTAAAAGTACTTTAAACAGCCTTTGGAGCTGTTGGCTTTCTTGACTGAAGATGGTGATTGAGAGATTCTATAGCAGTCTTTCATAATCCCAAAGCACAGTGCATTGAAAAGTATCCAGACCCCCTTCATTTTTGTCAATTTTGTTATTCTGCAGCCTAATTCTACAGTTGTTGAAATTCATTTTTTTCTCATTAATCCATACTCAGTAGCCCATAATGACAAAGTGAAAATAGAATTTTAGATATGTCTGTAAATTTACTAAATTTATTGAAAAGAAAAAAAACTTGAAATATCACATTTCATAATCACATAACGAAATTGGAAAAAGTGAAGGGGATCTGAATACTTTTTGAATGCACTGTATATATAATTTCTGGTATGCTTTGTTCTCTGTGTAGCCATGCATCTAGATTTCGCAAACCAAGTCTCCCTGGAAGTACAATAGGAAATGGATAAAGTATTGCCCAATTCAAGCATTCCCCAAATCACCAACCTATAAAGATTGCCACTGTAAATACACAGCTTACTCTCATTACCTGAAGCTCAAGAAGCTGATTTTTAAACTTAAAAGATTTTTCATTTCAACAATCCTGGCTAAGGACTGACCTGACTTTGGGTGCCCAAGGCAAACCTTTTGGACATGTCAGTCGGTCAGTTGGAGTGTGCTGCACAGGAGGAGGCATCACTTCATCCCTTTCAAGAGGAAATGTTTCCCCCTCAAGACTATTGTCTTCATCGTTCTCCTCCTCATCTTCTCGGGAATCATCAGCTTTGTAAGGATCTCGCTCATTGAATGCATCTAGATTGTCCTGTTTAATAAGAGCCTGGAGGAAAATACATTCAATGAGAGGCTAGTTAGCTCACATTCTGCATCTCAATGATATTTGTTTCTACTGCTAAGCACTCTGGTTATTTTTTTAAAATATTATTTTATTAATAATTATAATTACAACAGTAACAAATACGGTAATATAAACTAAATGAAAGAGAAGAGAATGGAAAGAATAAAACGTGTAGGAAAAAAGAAAAAATGAAGAAATACATAAAGTGACTTCCGATCACAAATGTAAACAAATTTAATAACTCTTCACTTCCTATAAAATTAAACAGATTTTTCTTCATCCCATATCAAATCTCTTATCTATAAGCAAATCCATAAAACATCAAGTTTTTAATCCCAGCTTCAGCAAAAAGTTCATAAAAGATTGCCAAGACATTGAAAAGTGTCATATTTTAATCTTGATCAAATAAACCAACTTTATATGCCTTCCTTTTACTTCTAACAGTCTTAATTTTTAATTCAATCAAATACTGTTGCTGAACTTGGTTTCTTTTCAAGTCTTCTTTATCCCATCAGTTTTCTTCAAGGTGTTAACAAATCTAGTTAATTTTGCATATCCAGGAAAGTGTCCTTTTTGAAACTGTTGTCTTAGTCTGCGATTTGTACTTCATATTCTGTACTTTCTATAGTTTGATAAAAAAATTTCTACATCCGTCATTCCTTCATTATCTTTTATAATGTAAACTGACATTATTACTGACAGTATTGATATTATAGTTACTAATCCTGGCTCCATTTTTCAAAAATGTCCTTTAATACTTCTGATGTTATAATGTTTTGTATTATTTTGTAAGTCCCAGTATTAACTGTTTTTTAATTTATGACATGCAATTGCCAAGATAGCCAAATAAGTCAGAAGTTGTTTATTTTTTATATTTATTTCTAGAATCTTATAGTAAAAATCAATATTCCAAATTTATATAGATCCTCAATCCATTTACTGTATAATCTTTAAGATAAAATCTTCTTTAGCTTTTTGCTATTTATGTCAAATTCTTTCAGTTCTTATAATTAATTTTTCTTTTGTTCCGAGTTGTTAAACTAACATGATGAAGTCTTCAAATCTGTTATTCTAAAGTTCTCTAACAGCTTTAAGAAAGTTAATAGGCAATTTCCAAAGCTGATTAGAAAGTACAATTTCAGTGTTGTTTAAACGGTTCTGCTGCAGTTGTGAGAAAGATGACTGATCCTATCATTTTTAGGCACTTGAATCTGTGGAAAACTACAATCCTGTGGTCCCCTCATGCTCCATGCCATCTGGAGCATATTCTATTACCATGATGGCAAACCTATGGCATGCAGAACTATTTGTTAAGGCACGTGAGGCATTGCCGTCAGCTCCAGTGTGTATGTGCGCACTGGCCAGCTGACTTTGGCCTTCTTTTGAGGTTGTTTTTCACCCTCCGGAGGCTTCAGGGAAGCCTCCAGAGGGCAAAAAACGGCACTACGGCCAAATCGGAAGTCACTTCCTGTTTGGCCATAGGGCTGTTTTTCACCATCCGGAGCCTTCAGGGAAGCCTCCTGAAGGTAAAAACGGCCCTATGGGCAAACCGAAAGTTCGGGAATGGACTTCTGCCCATAGGGCCAGTTTTTCGTGCTCCAGAGGCATCAGGGAAGCTCCTGAAGCCTCCAGAGGACCTCCGGGGAGAAGTGTGTGTGTGTGGGAGTGCTTGTTGTGCGCGCATGTGCACAGAGGGGGGTGAAGCACGCACATGTGTGGCATGCCCATGCACTCCGCCTGCGCTCCCCCCCCGGCTTTTAACACACGAGCCAAAAAAGGTTCGCCATCACTGTCCTATCATCTCCTTATCCAGAGAGAATTCCTTGGTCTTTGCAGTTGCTGTGGTTTTGTAAAAGGTTGCCATACAGTTCACCATACCTCCCCCAGAGTCCTATAGTTCTAAAGTTCACCTTGTGTTCCCGCCGACCCCGTTTTTGCTGTTGCTCAATCAAATCTGAAGCTGATGCTGGAGGAGATGCAGCTCTCATGTTGCGGATCACTTTTATGCTATCCTCAGGAAGTGGGGGAAGACCCAGCATCTCTCGTTTCTCTGCTTTCATATCCTGAAGCTCTTCAAATCCTCCAAGGGTGCACTAAAAGGATAGCAAACACACTGAACTTGTGGTATTGTGAGGTATCAAGATCTCTGTATTTTTTGTGTCATTCTAAAATACTTTTATGATGTGTAGTCTTGTTCAGTTATGTATTATAGTAATTCACTTAACATTAATTCCTCACCCCCCAATATTTTGTACTTTCTAGGCAATTTTAGAAATAATTATGCGTATTTAAATATAAAGACATTAAAAACGGGCTCCCCAACCTGTGGTCCACGGTCCAGTACACGGCCACAGCTTAGCTAATTATCTGCTTCACAATCCCTTTTCCAATTAACTTTTAAAGACTCTTGTATGGGAGGAACCTCTGACCCAAGGATTTAGATTACAGTGTATGTTTTGTGTTAATGAGCAGGAATCCAGGAAAGGCAGGCAGGGATTGAAATAAGATATTTAGGAATGATGAAGGAATGAGCTTTCCCTCTGCCCATATTAGCTCTGCTACAATATGGAAAAGAGCTCTCCAGTAGTCTGTCAAAGGATATATTATTGCTGGAAAATGAAAACTATTACATGAGGAAGTTTTTTTCAGCAGGGTGATAGCATTTTCCAGCAAATGGCTGAACTGGAAATTGCCAAGGGACCAGAGGTACCATCATGGCAGCAATGGAGAGCTATGATGGAATATGTTTTTTTCTTCTTCCATTCAATTGTGTTGGATTCTCAGAGACTGCTAAAACAAGTCCCAGCAATTTTCTTGAAAATATTTTTCAGAAGTGTTTTACCACTGCCTCCTTTCTATAGCTGCCTCTTTTCACCAAAAGTGACTGCTAGTGCTCATAGTAGCACTAGAACTCGTAGTTTCTATCCTGATGCTTTACCTGCTACACCATGGGTGTCAAACTCGCCAAGTCACATTGCCATCACGTGACATTTCACATCGTTTTCCCCCTTCAAGAGCTGGGGTGGGTCTGGCCTGCACATGATGCATCTGGCCTGTGGGTCGCCAGTTTGACCCCCGTGCACTACACCAAACTGGATTTCTGTGAAGGAATTTACTTGCCTCCAATTTTAATAAGCTATAGATAAAAGCTCAGCTGTGGATTTCACCAAGTGGTTTCTCCTGCAACCCCTATCTAAACCTGAAATTCTTCATAAAGTATATATTCTAGCCAAGTGAGTATGTATTGTTTTTTGTTAACATACATTGGCAAATTCCAATAAATGAATCGGTGGTCTCATTTCATATTTATGTCAACTAATTCAGTTGCCATGTCATGGCTCAAGACTCATGAATTAATTAGGGCATCTTTCGGAAACCTGACAATTTACAGCAATGTCATCACTAATGTAATAAAAAATGTCAATGGCTGCTTGAAGTTTGCAAGTTTAGTTTCATGGGACCACTTGCATTTTTTCAAGCAAATACCACCTGTTAATCAGGTGGTATTTAGTTATATAATGAACATAGGTAAGCAGCAATAGCATTCTTCTAGCAATACCTCAACAATTTTGGCAATAGTATAGATACAAGTTTGAGAGATTTCTTGGTGTAGTGTTTAAGGCATCAAGCTGGAAATTGGGAGAATGGGAGCTCTAGTCCTCCCTGGGGCACGATATCACCTGGAGGACCTAGGACCAGGCATTTTTTCTCTGCCCTAGAAAGGAGGCAATGGCAAACCACTTCTGAAAAATCTTGCCAAGAAAACTACAGGGATCTGCCCAGGCTGTCTCCAAGAAGCAGGCACAATTGAAGATAAGAAGAAAAATATAGCAGAAGGGATAAAATAAACCAAACTGGATTTCTGTGAAGGAATTTACTTGCCTCCAATTTTAATAAGCTATAGATAAAAACTCGGCTGTGGATTTCACCAAGTGGTTTCTCCTGCAACCCCTATCTAAACCTGAAATTCTTCATAAAGTGTATATTCTAGCCAAGTGAGTATGTATTGGTTTTTGTTAACATACATTGGCAAATTCCAATAAATGAATCGGTGGTCTCATTTCATATTTATGTCAACTAATTCAGTTGCCATGTCATGGCTCAAGACTCATGAATTAATTAGGGCATCTTTCGGAAACCTGACAATTTACAGCATTGCAGTGGAAATGTTTTCAAATTTAATAATTTATATTATTGTACATTATATTTCAATGTATTTGTGCAGAGAATACGGCTATAGGCCAGCTATACTAACTGCTAAAAATAACTATCTGCTTATTCTTTCATTAACATACAGAACAGAGATATTTTTCTAGACACTGTTCAGGATCCTGCCTCAGCCATCAATGTTGGTAGTTAATAAATGCATTACTCGAGAGTTTATTTATTTATTAACACAATTTATACACCATTCCAGTCACATGGGTCTGAGCCCTCATAAAGAGGGTGTAAAAATGTGAAAACTTTCAGTGGTTTTAGTTGTTTTCATCTAGGACAAGGAACATACAAATGGATTATTTGGACAATCTCACAATTACACATATTGTTTAATTATAATTACATGCAATACTAATTATAATAAGATGCCATACTAAAAATAACTTTAGACCTAAGTATGTTCCCTAGCTTTAAATTACAATATTGCCATCACTTTAGCATTGTACCAACCACCAATTTAAAGATATTAGCAAGCAACCTGTTGAAGCATCATATATTTATAAACAGGAGCCTCTTACCAGGACAGTCTTCCAGAGCAGCAGCAACACTTTCTTCATAGGAAAGTGTGGAGCATGGCCACTGCAGAATTTAGTGACCATGCCAAAGAGCATCACAGAAAACGGCTCGTTGTTATATAGAGGCGCCCCTGAAAAATAATATATTGATAACAAACATGTTATATGAGACCCTTGAATTTTTGTGTTACATATTTGAACATCTATGGAGCTACTCAGTCATCTAGGTCACTGTTGTCTCAAAGGTGCCTTTTCCAAAGGCAATTATCAACTCATAAAGTTGCAATGGTGAGGAAAGGAGGGGGAAGTGCATTCCATGCATACCTTCGGCTAGAGTCAGATCTCAGATTACTACAGCAGGCTTTTGAGATGTGCACCTTGTTGGCGAATGTGATTTATGACACAGATTGAGGGAAGGGAGGAAACAGGGGTAAAGTTCAGCCATAATTAAAATGAGATCAGATCTGACTGCAATGGGATATTGCCGAAATGGTGTTCCTAATAAATGACTGGATTTCTTTTGAAACTTGGCTCGAGGCTCATGAATTAATTAGGGCATCTTTCAGAAACCTGACAGCAATTGGACTTTGTTTTTCCTTTGAAGATGTTTTGCTTTTCATCCAAGAAGCTTCCTGGATGAGAAGCGAAATGTCTTCAAGGAAAAAAAAAAGTCCAGTTGCCTTTGGAAAAGGCACCTTTGAGTATTTGAACATCATTCTCTACTGTCAACCCAATAAAGCTTCTAGCTATTTACCACATTTCTTCAGAATAATTTTCTGCTTATTCTGATTTCTTGTATAGTTTAGTCCAGTTAAATAATATATTCATATCTGCAATGATGGCATTCATTTAACTCTAATAGTGTAATTAATGCAATCATTCTCCATGTATCAAGATTCATCCTGCTGTCCTCATTCTTGATTTATGAGAACATGCAGCAGCACCTATATGTGGAGGTGGCCTTGCACAGACAAGAGTGGGACTTGCATCATCACCATACTGCTTTCCCCACCTTGTCTGCTCCAGTGAACACAATAATTCTGGGAGTAGAAGGAATCAAGGCCTCATGAAAAAAACATGCCTATCTGCTTTCTTCACTCTGTTCTCAAATGCGTGAAATACTGTTCTACAGGAAGGCAGATGCTAGCATCAAAATTTAGAATTTTATGTTTATATGTATTATATCACATGATGCAACAAATAACATCAACAATGGTCCATGATTCCTCATACAGATACTGTAGTTTTTCTCAAAAGTAAATGAAAAAGAAATTATTTGTCTTATGGTGCCAGGAGTCAAAGACTTAGCTCAATCATCATTTTAAAGAATATTGTTTAATAAGAAAACCATGGCTAAAGGTGTTGTATGAATTCAGCTAAAATATTCAATGGAAGTTTGGAGATCATCTAGTTGAGACCTTTGTTCAGTGTAGTTATCTATAATTACCAGTGGACCATAGGTAGGGTCACACAGCATACTAGGCTAAAATCTGGCTAGTCTGTAATTCACTAAGTTGCATGAACATAGACAATCACTCTGTGAGTTAAATCAAATTGAATCCAATGAACTATGAGGCTCATTGGAGAACTGAATGTGGACCTGGGCCGAACTCGTTCAACATTCTATCAAACACATTACGTTTGCACACAGATCCCAGCTGAACCCCACTCAGAAAATATGCAGGGGGCAAGGGGGGGAAAAACTTTTTCTTCCAGCCTTTCAAGGGTCAGTGTCCATCACAATGGACTACAGAAAGGAACTGGGAACATGATAGAAGGCTTCTAAGATACATATGCAAATCTGGGCCTCAGTTCCCCATAAGAAAATTAGGATTAAAAGCAAGCCAGGTTTTTTAAAAAGCCATACTGATTGGCCACACATTATACAAAGCTATAATGGTTTGATTCTGGTTCAGTGCATTATATTATCATCTAGCTATTATTTTTTCAACAAATTACCCTTAATTTGTTTAGTTTGATATGAGAAATAGGGTAAAGCATTTAGCTAAATTTCTCCTTAGATAATTGTCAAAGAAGGTTAAAGCCTAGGTTCTGCTGGATATTAAACATACTTACCTGTAGTAAATCTCACCTAACTCAATATCACTGATCTGTAAGAAGACATATATAAGACTGCACTATAAATTGGGCAGTCTTTAAAGGTGTTCTGGGTATAATGGTAGTATAGTAATAGTAGTAACACAGCCTCAGTATTGAAGCTTCAATGATGTCTGAAGGGGGATCAAAATTTCCTTGGAGTTTCCTCCTGAAAACTGCTAATTAATTTTTGTACATCATCTCCTGAAATCTCTCCAGGAAGAAGATTTGAGAGAGGCTTTGAGGTGATAACGAATGTCTTTTTCTCTGTGCACAGTCCAAATGAGAAGAATGCCTGGGAGGTGCTGAGACAAGCAAAGCAGGTAACAATAGGAGTGTCTGTGAAGGGCAATGGAAAAGGAAAGATTGGAAGCAATCATGAGCTGAGATCTTAGGAATAAAGGCCTGTCTTATTAAACAATATGGGGATGCTGACACATCTGGGAGCACTGATTAACACAAAGGAAAAAAGTTCTTTCTCATATTAGCATAGCCTTTTCGGTTCACCGACAAAAGCGCGAACAACAAAACCGCGCCCGACTAAACCGCGGTGACAAAACTGCATGTTCTAAAGCGCTCCAACGAATGAGCGCTGAATCGCACAGAAAACAGCGCGGCGACAGAAGTGCGCTGTAAAACTAACCCTAACCCTAAACGTAACGCTAACCCTAACCCTAAACGTAACCCTAACCCTAACCCTAACTTAAATTGGCTTTCTGTCGCCGTGCTGTTGTAAAGCGGCCTTCTGTCGCCGTGCTGTTGTCGGCGCGTTGATGATGTTGCGGTTTTAGCGACACGCTTTTGTTGGCGCACTTTTGTCGTGCGCGCTTTTGTCGGGTCATGAGCCTTTTCTGACAACAAAATAATTCTATCTTTCTGAGCAAATGTTATTTAACTAGCTAAATTCTAAATCATGAGCAAGAAGAGACGACTACCTAGCTCAGCTCTGAAGGTCTGTCTCATTGTCTTCCACTCAGGCTTATCTCCTTCAGAGTCCTGACGGACAGTCTCCAGAATAAGGTACATAATGTTCAGAAGCACCCTGCAATCAAAGACTGAACAGGTTAGAAGGAGAAATTCCTGACAACACCATTGGCTTCATTAAAAACTACTTTACAAAACAATAAGCCAAGTAAATGAGCCATCCTTCATAAGGGGAAAAAAGATGTTACATTCGAAATAACAAATTTTACGGTAACACGTAGCTAAACATTTTATTTTTGGTCCATGTCATTATTTTGAGGGTTGCTGTTGCTTAGCAACCTATACTTTTCTAAGAAAAACACCCTCTTTACAGAAAAGGTTCCCATGCAAACCAAGGGCATGCTAGGTTTTTTTTAATAGATAGGGCTTTTTTCAAATGGACAGTGGCTACAATGGATAATATAACAACGTCTCTGAAGAAGTCACAGCTTGAATTTGACCCACTCTGCACCTAAATTGTGGCAAAATTTTTAACATTAATGTGTTGAGCTATATAAATAATGTGGGAGGCTTAAACATAACTATTTCTGTTGGTTTCCCACCAAGAATGCTGGGGAAATACACCACTGACGGGGAGATTCTATGCCAGGGGTGTCAAACTCAAGGCCTGGGGGCCAGATCCGACCCATGGAGTGCTTAGATCTGGCCCACCCTGGAAACAGCAAAGGGCCAGCCTGTGGTGCCTCTGCCAGCAAAAATGGAGCTCAGGAGGGACATATGCGGTGCCACCACAGGTGCCCCCATCATGAGTGACGTCAAGCTGGCATGCCCACCCTGGCCACTCCCATCCCAGCCTCTTGAGGTCAAACACAAACCCTGATGCGGCCCTCAAGGAAATTGAGTTTGACACCCCTGTTCTGTACCTATAAAAATGGGGCTCAGAAGTAGGATTCACTAAGCTGTGTGATTTAAAGCTTTGCAATATCTTCTGGGAGGCTAAACTGTTTTAAAGTCATAGTGAACCCAAAGATGAGGAAGCAGTTATTCATATATCATATATAAAATATTCACCCTAAGCATGTTCTATTCAGCATCTCATCTTATTCTATTTCTCTTCTTCATTGCCCCAATAAAGGCATGCAGTATGTTGTGATAATTTGAAAATCAGATTGTATTAATAAGAATATATCAATCCAAGATGAAGCAAAAAAAGGTAAAACATTCTTATCAATACAAGTTAGTGTAACAAAAAAGAATCTCAGTTTCTTGATAGTGCAGACTGATAAGCAACGACTTACCTCAAATCCGTGCTGTCAGCCAAGGAGATAGCAGGCTTCCTCACTGCACTGCTACAGGCAGCACTGTTACTAGAAAAAGAGAAAGACATTTCTGCTTTCTAGGCCAAACCACCACCTGAAACTAATGTCACATTGGATATTAGACAAACAATGGCATGGATACCATGGGCATACTGCAAAGGCATTCACCTTCTTCTAATTTTCTCTCTTATCCAACAGCAGTTACCCAATGTAGTTGTTAATTTGATTACCTAGAAAGAATTCAGAGAGAGAAATCCCATGTGCCTCATAGTATGAAATTACTAGAAATTCAGGAGCAACTTCTAGTTACCTTTTGAATAATCGGTTAGGAACATGTTAGGAGATGAAAATACTTGTAGCACTACCTACATTTTTAAAATTACACTCTGAATATTGTTTCAAATAAGTAATTTTCTATGAAATAATTAGATAAAACTGGATGAACAGATAAAAGGTATTGTTTGGCATGTTTCCTTCATAAGCTGCAAAAATGTATCTTGAGGCAGATCATAATTAGGCTATCTAAACAGCATGTGGTCTTTTCAGAGGCCCCACTGTTACAACATGAAACTCACTCAATTTCCATGTTCAAAAGCTCCACCAAAGCATTAAATGTTCCAACTTCAAGCAGAAGAAAAATGTTGTATCTCATCCAAAACTGAACTTCAGCTTCCGAACTGCACTCATCAAATGTGCCTGAAATAAAAAAATATATGATGCATTTCAGGACAGATTGCCCTTGTTTTACACTGAAAAGCAGAGAAACTACAACATTCAAATAATAAAAGAAATGTAAAATAATATTAACACAGAAACTATGGTATCAATTTTCCAAAAGTATCACACCCATTTCAAACCATTTCTAGGACCGAACTAGAAATTTCTTATAGAATTAGGTAATAAAGCATGAAGGTTGAGAAGTTTTAATTATACTGACTCCCTATGGACAATATACAGATGAGCATATGTTAAAATTAAAGCAAGATAATGCATTTATGTTATTTATTATAAAACTAACTAGAAATCACAAGGAGTTTTATATTAAAAAATTGAAGAATCTTTTTGCAAAGTTGAGGCACAAAAATAAATGTTCATTACTTTTGGTTTGTGATTGCATTTCTAGAATACAGTTCCAACATCTGTGAATAAAAATGAAACTGGTCCAGTAATTCAGTTTTCATGCTGAATGGAAATATACATTCTTTTATGTTTAGAGTAAATACCAATAAATAAATTTTGCTGATTTTTTTAGCATTTCTTTGTTATTATTGAAAGGAAACATTGGTGTGAAAAAAATTCTACTAAAATATCATAATTAGTAGGTATTTAAGACTAAGCAGTTTCTTTGAAAGATACAAGCATACCTTGTGCAACATAGAGGATGGCTCGAGCTACCCTGAGCCTTTTCTCCCGAGCTGTGACCTCAAGGCCATCAAGAAGTCGCATGGCATGAGTACGATGTTGCTTAGTGTCTAGTTCAGTCCACTTTTTATCCAAGACTAGAAATACAAGTTATTTGAAATCACAACACAGTTTTGACTTCTTTCTTCAAAAAAAGTAAACCGTTTGCAGCAATAAAAAATATAATTTTGTGCAATGGTCATTAAAAAGTGGTTGTAATCTTATGTGCTTTCAGCTATTTCCTCCAAGATCTCAAAAGCTTATGTAACATTAATGAAATGTGATGTTTTATTTATGAGATTTTGTGACTTTACAAGATTCTAGCCAATTGTAATTAACAAAATTAGATTTTTATTTTTATTTTGGACAGCTTCAGACTTTATTTTATGGTATTACAAGATCTTAAGTCATAGGTCTATGTTGCTAACCCTTCGGTTAGACTATTTTTAGCACTATCAACAAAAGCTAGTTGTTTCTACCGATATAATATGTAAACATGGCCAGAACCTGGCAAAGATCTGAACTGATCTAAGTTTACATCATCCACAAGCTAATGAATAAATGTGCCATTCATATTATTGTCACGTGTTAATGTCAAAGCAAAACCAAACAAGAAACTTCTATCCCACCCTAAACATTACAGATCACAAAAAATCTGCAGTGGTTGATAGTTCAGTTTCAATGCTTGATACTAAAATAATCAACCTTTTGTTGTTTAGCCCCATTTCAAATACAGCATATACAGACTAAGTCTCAAGACATTCCATGGAGGAAAAAGAGGTAACTAGTTTTACCATGCAGCCTAAAATCTTCCTCAAAGCATTTTCTGTTGAGTTGGAATTCAGGACCTTCAGTATAACTGTACAGTTCTGAAAATAGAGAACAAAACTCCATTACTTTATAACACTAGACATTTATTCCAAATAGAATGGACTCTTGGCAGTTCATATTAAATCAAGTCTATCATCCATTTAAAAAAAAATTAGCATGGAAAGATAACTTGCCACCTTGAATTGCTATCAAAGCTTAGTTTACCAAGCTTAATTGGGCTCTAGTAGGGTGTATCATCCCAGACAACTCTGTTCAACACCCTACAAGAAAGCAGGCAGGAAAAGAAGATACTAATCCATCATAGGTAACACAAAGCATGATTTGAAAACAGATTTTAAAACAATGGCTTCACATGTTGCTTATTAGCCAGCCCGTAATAATATTTAGATATTCAGATCTAATTCTCAACTATGTATTGTTTATGTGTTATGTCTCAATACATATTTCCCTTTTACGGAAGTACTATAAAATAAGTATAGATTCAAAATAGTATGATAGAAATTTTTTCTTATGCTAAAATGACAATCTTAATGAAGTTATGGAGAAATCCTTCAAACAGCATAATAGATGATGTTGGTGTTAAAGAGGAACCAGTTCAGATGATGTCCTATCAGCAGTTCACAGGATAGCATAGAATATTGACAAATTGACCACTATTTAGAAAGTTGACTAATATTGAGAAGCAGAGACTTTGCTGAAGTTGAAAAAAAATAGAATCCCTAAAAATAAATGATCAAATAAAAATATCAAGTAAGTGGACTCAATCCATAAAGCAAACATTATGGAAAAAAAGAGATTTAAATTCTGCAGAGATTCCTGCCCAAATCCTAATGGACTCTTTCATAAAGCTGGAGGGGACTGGAGGATTTATACCTTTTTTCTCAAGTTCCTTATTTTATAACTCCTTATTTCTGACATCAAACAACATTTATTTATTTTTCACATTTTTCAACCGCTCATTCCCTTCAGAGAAATTCCTGGTGTGGGGTGGAGAGGAGAATATTCCTTCGGTGGAGGGAGAGAAGTCTTCTTTCCTAGACCCCACAGTCAAAATTCATTAACCAATGGGGTATGTAATATACTTTCCCTCCTAACCCGGTGGGAGGGCTGATGTAATGGGATGAGTCATTGGTATGAGTCATTGGTATGAGTCTAGTTTCTTTGATTGCGAGAGACTTGACAGTTTGCACAACTTAAATCATACAAATAGTACTTGATTTATAATCACAAAGAAACCCAGAATTATGGTTGTAGCGGTTACAGATGCAAGTCAAGACACCAGACATAGTTTTATAACTGGTTTCACAACAGTTGTAAAGCTAGTCACCATGGTCATTAAGTGAATCACATAATTGTTAAGTGAACATTGTGGTCATTATGAAAATCCAGCATATTCAGTGAGGGTTTTTTTCCCCAGAACATGGCAAAAATAGGGTAGATCACAGCCGTGTGACCATGGGATACTGCAATTGGAGATAAATGCAAGCAGGTTGCCAAGGCCCTAAAGTGTGATCATGTGACCATGGGGGTTGCAGCAATCATAACCTTGAGGATGGGTTTTAAATAACTTTTTAAAATAACTTGTCATAACTTTGAGCGGTCATTAAGAAACTGAGGACCGTATCTTTCAGACTATAAGACAACCCCCACCCAAAAAGTGGGTGGAAGTGTCTTATAGAGCGAATATTGCCAAAGTCCCGACCACTCGACAACCCCCACCTTTTGGCCTCTGCCTCCCAGCAATTTGCCTCCTTGCAGCAAACAGCAAACAGACTGGCTAGCTTCAGCACATCCTGATTTAGCATGAGCAGCTGATTCGCAGTTGGACTGGCCTCCCGGAATACTGACAATCAGCTGTTCCAGGCTGCGGGGATCACCACTGCCTATTGTCATCTCCGCACACCCCATGTTTGACCTCCGCGCGTCCCATTCGGCAGCAATAGGCAGCAGCGATCCCTGCCACCTATTGCCTTGGAATGGGACATGTGGAAAATGGAATGAGTGGAGGCCAAAAATGGGGTGCGCGGAGGCAGTGATGGTCCCTGCAGCCTGGAACAGCTGATTGTCAATATTTTGTCCTTGTTTTCCTCCCCAAAAGCTAGGTGCATCTTATAGTCTGGAGCGTCTTCTAGTCCAAAAAATACAGTATTGGTACAAAAGAAATGCCAAATAAAAACTTTCATGTGAATGCTATTTCACTAAAACTTTATAAAGGAGTCCTCATAATAATTATGCAAAATTAACTAGTAACATGAAACCACCAGTGGAAATTAATAGGCTACATTGCATTTCAGGTTCAAAGGACTTGACAGGCACATTCCTCCAGCACCAGTCAGTCACTCTGAGCTGCACCATGATTCAGGAAGTAATGCTTGCTTTACCCAGTTGCTGACGGCTGCTTACAAGCATACCTAACTTTGTCCATTTTGAATCTGAAGCCTATTGAGTCCTAAAAATTATAGCAACTGGTTTAACTTTTGTTTTATACGGGTCATTGAAAGAAAACGTTGCCAGATATAAGCAAAGGAACTCAAGCAATCCCTGCTTTACCTGAGAGTTCAGCGGTCCACTTGTCGGCATCTGCATATTCAAACTCAAAGTCTGGTGATTCTGAATAGCCCTGGAAGAAATGACAGCTTAACTAAACTGTTTTCCAAGGCTGTTTTTTTTATTACAGAAGCTAAACCTTCCCCATATAGCTTCACTGTTACCATGGTAACGCATATGTACAAAACTGGTGCTTTCACCAGGAATGGAGCACAGCTCAAATCCAAGAAACCTCCGGTCTTTATTTTTTACTCTCACCCAGGACTATTTGCTACTTTGCTCAGTCACTTATGCTCCATCTAGGCTTGCCAGAGCAAACACCCTCTACAGCTCTACGGTGCCACTCTCTCCTCAAAACCAAACCCACCAATTTTAATGAGCTATTTCCAGATAAATGGGCTATTTCTTCGTCTGCCCTGCCTTTTGTAAATTATTCGTACCCAGACTGAGGGGAGAGATATTTTTTCATTGTATTTCCCCCGTTTCTGTTGTGTTGCTATGCATCTGGAATACATTGTCGTTTCAGTACAATAACATTTATGACATCACTACAAATTCTTGACATTCTATTATTTAGATAGCTAGGAAAGAGCTCTTTTCTTTTTTAAAAAAAGGAAGAGCTCTGTACTGTATAGAAGCCGGTCAGACTGACAAACAAAACTCCAGAGCGGTGTTTTCCAAGCTTGGCATTCTGGGAGTTGAAGTCCGCTTATCTTAAAAGTTGCCCGGCTTGGGGAATCCTGTTCTAGGGGCTACCTGGCCAAGCCTTCCTTCTGAACGAAGGAAGGCAAAACTCGTGCGGAGGCGGCTGAGGGGGCTTTGAAAGAGAGGCTGTTAATAAAAACCCAGGCCCGTAAACACAACGAGGACTCCCAAACCGATCCTGCTCGCCCTTAGCGACTCAGAGACATCCCCCCCCTCTCACAATTTAAGTCATTGGGGTGGGGTGGGGAGCACTCCCTCAAGGCCCCTTGGCGTCGTTCCCCAAGAGGCGGGTGGCCAAGTCCGCGCCGCCTCCCCGCCCCGCCTAACCTCCGAGTCTTTACGCTGGTTACGATTAGGCTCCCGGCCTTTCCCTCCTGGCGGCGGCGGGGGCGTCGTCGTGTTGAGTCCAACTCCTCCGCTCCGTTGTTTGTTATTGACGATGAGCAAGCCCGGACCGCCGCCACCACCACCACCGCAGCCCGGCTCCATCACGACGGGCTGGCAGCTCTCGCGTAAATTGAGAGGCGTGGCGCGGGAATCGCAGAGGAAACGTCACCATCTTGAGCGTGGCGGTTGAAGGGCGGCTTTGTCAAGGTGCCATCTTGAGCGTTGCTGCAGTCCAACGAAGGTACTGTAGGGAATGCGGGGCCAATGCGGAACGAAGTCAGTCATCTTGACGGCCACACGCCACCCTCAGACCTCCCCTTCTGGGGTTTTCCCGGAGCCTTTTGTTGCTGGTGTCCTGCGTTGCCTTATTATAACTTTAGTCTAAGGTGACCAGATTTTCAGATTGGTAAAGAGGGACACCATTGACGGGGGCGGGGGGCGGGCCTTGATTAAAAATTTTATATTTTGTCAAAAGGTCACACAAGGCGATTACATGACCCCAGGACACTGAAACGATCATAAATACGAATCTGTTGCCAAACATCAAAATTTTGATCACGTGACCATGAGGATGCTGCAATGGTCGCTAAGTATGAAAAATGTCGCTAAGTGTGAAAAATGGTCATCAGTCACTTTTTTCAATGACATTGTAACTTTGGTCACTAAATGAACTGTTTGAAAGCTAAACCTAGCTTGCATTATAATGCCTTATGCTATCTTACATTTTCAAGAGAGAGAAGCTAAACTCCTTATTAAAATTGAAATAGAAATGAATAGAGTAGAGTAGAGTAGAATAGTTTATTAGCCAAGTGTGATTGGACACACAAAGAATTTCTCTTTGGTGAATATGCTATCAGTGTACATAAAGAAAAATAAAATAGAATACATTCATCAAGAATCATAAGCTGCAACACTTAGTCTCTCTCTCTCTCTCTCTCACACACACACACACAGACACACACAAACACACACACACACACAGACACACACTGCTCCTTTGGATTCACTGGGAGGTTTATAAAATTCCCCTCCTGTGCACACACTCCTTCAGCCTCTCTCTCTCCCCCTCCTGTGCACACACTTCTTCAGCCTCTCTCTCTCTCTCTCTCTCTCCCCCCTCTGGATTCACTGGATGTTTATAAAATTCCCCTTCCTGTGCACACACTCCTTCAGCCTCTCTCTCTCTTTCCCTCCCCTTTTCTGGATTCACTGGGATGTTTATAAAATTCCCCCTCCTGTGCACACACTCCTTCAGCCTCCCTCTCTCCCTCTCTCTCCCCTCCTCTGGATTCAATGGGATGTTTAGAAAATTCCCCCTCCTGTGCACACACTCCTTCAGCCTCTTTCTCTCTCTCTCTCTCTCTCCTCTGGATTCACTGGGATGTTTATAAAAT
Organism: Thamnophis elegans; assembly: GCF_009769535.1. Taxonomy (NCBI): domain Eukaryota; kingdom Metazoa; phylum Chordata; class Lepidosauria; order Squamata; family Natricidae; genus Thamnophis; species Thamnophis elegans. The sequence continues at coordinate 45,057,369 of NC_045545.1, forward strand.
TCCCCTCCTGTGCACACACTCCTTCAGCCTCTTTCCCTCTCTCTCTCTCCTCTGGATTCACTGGGATGTTTATAAAATTCCCCCTCCTGTGCACACACTCCTTCAGCCTCTCTCTCTCTCTCTCCCCTCCTCTGGATTCATTGGGGCATTTAGAAAATTCCCCCTCCTGTGCACACACTCCTTCAGCCTCTCTCTCTCTCTCTCTCTCTCTCTCTGTCTCTCTCTCTCTCTGTCTCTCTCTCACCTCCTCTGGATTCAATGGGATGTTTAGAAAATCCCCCCTCCTGTGCACACACTCCTTCAGCCTCTCTCTCTCCCTCTCTCTCTCTCTCTCCCCCCCCTCCTCTGGATTCAATGGGACGTTTAGAAAATTCCCCCTCCTGTGCACACACTCCTTTCTTTCTCTCTCTCTCTCTCTCCCCCCACCTCTGGATTTACTGGGACATTTAGAAAATTCCCCCTCCTGTGCACACACTCCTTCAGCCTCTTTCTCCCCTCTTTCTGGATTTGCTCTGAAGTTTTTGAAATTACCTCTTCTGTAGAGACCAGGTTATCAGCCACGTGAGACATATGCTGTGTTTCGATGGCACAGTAATCCCCTCCTCAAACAACACACAATGCCAATTTAGAAGCCCCGAGCAGCTGAGGTGAAGCAGCAGTCTGGGGGGGGGGAGGTGGAGGGGGGCTGAACTTGGACAGCCTCGGAGGCAGCCCGCCAGCTCCAAGAGAGAGAAAGAGAGAGGAGGGGGGTGCTCAAAGCATCAGAAGAAGAAAAAAATCTGAGGGAAGCGCGCGGTCTCCACATGGAGTAAAGTCTTCTCCTCCCTCAGCCATTGGCAACAGCTCCCAGGGTTGCGCGGGCGGGAATGCGCTCGGCTCAAAGAAGAATATATGCTCCCAGTTGCTAGGAGAGCCTCGGCGGCTGGACGCTTTTTCGTAACTTACGGGACTTTTTAAAAAAAAAACGGGACGCAAGAGAAATTGTTCAAAAGAGGGACTGTCCCGCTGAAAGCGGGACATCTGGTCACCTTAGTAAAGAGGGACACCATTGACCGGGGTGGGGTGCTTGATTAAAATTTTTATATTTTGTCAAAAGGTCACAAAAGGCGATTACATGACCACAGGACACTGAAACCATCATAAATACGAATCTGTTGCCAAACACCAAAATTTTGATCACGTGACCATGAGGATGCTGCAATGGTCGCTAAGTGTGAAAATGGTCACTAAGTGTGAAAAATGGTCATCAGTCACTTTTTTCAATGCCATTTTAACTTTGGTCACTAAATGAACTGTTTGAAAGCTAAGGCTAGCCTGCATTATAATGCCTTATACTAAGCTTACATTTTCAAGAGAGAGAAGCTGAACTCCTTGTTAGAATTGAAATAGAAATGAATAGAGTAGAGTAGTGTAGAATAGAATAATTTATTAGCCAAGTGTGATTGGACACACAAGGAATTTGTCTTTGGTGAATATGCTCTCAGTGTACATAAAGAAAAATGAAATAGTAGGATAGTGGGATCCTTGCTGCACGAAGCTCAGAAAGCAGCAAGGATCCCACTCTCCCCTACACCTTCTCTTTCTCCCTCTCGTTCTCTTTTTGCGGGGAACGAGGAGAAAAGACAAAAAGGAGAAAGAGGGAGAAATGGGTGAAGGGAGAGTGGCGCCCGAGAGAAGCAGGCAAAAAAAAAACAACAACAACCTTCCAACAGTTGAGCCACTTGGCCCGGGACCGAGCCTGCTCCTCGCCGCGCTGCCACTGCTAGAAACCCGTCGCTCTCCCTGCAGAAAAACGGCGCCTCCCCCCTTGTTGGGCGCTGTAAGCGAGCCGAGTGGAGAGAGAGAAACCACTGCTCTCTAAAGGCCACATCGGGAATGACACTTCAGAGAAATAAAACTCTTTTTTTTAACGGCGTCCTTTTTAAAATTGATTTTCTTTCTTTTGGAAAATTGGGACTTTTTGAACACGCTGCGGGACATGGGACAAATTATTAAAAATCGTGACTATCCCACCAAAAGCGGGATGTCTGGTCCTCTTACTTTAGTCAACTAAATCTTTAGTCTTGCGTGTTCGGCCAATATTAATTCGAGAGTTAGAAGATCTGGGCTCCAAAAAACCCCGAATGACCATTGGAAAGTTAGCCCTTTGCAGTCTCGTGGTTGTTTGGATTTTTGCAATCCAGGCAGGCTTGCAGGTTTGCCTTAAGAGTGTTAGTGGGCAACAGAAATATAGTAAGATTGGCCTTTTTAACGTTTTATTTTATTTTAAGATAAGCCTTTTTTATTTTGCCGTTTATGGTATTGCTTAAAAATTAGCTTGTAATAATGACATTTGCCAGGGGAGTGAAGCCTATCCCTTATAAATGGGGAAGGCCACTATCTGGAGTAAATAAAATCCAAGCTCTTTTGATTGCTACCTGTTCTGACCCCCCTTTTCGCTATTACACACACGACAGTCAGACAAGGCTTGTAAAAGAATGTCTTTATCAGTCCTGGCTCTTGGTGATGTCATGGAAAAAGTCGTGCAGTTTTCTTGGCACCAGTATAGAGGTGGTTCCCATTGCTAACTTCTGAAGTTCTGTTTGTTTTTCAAGTTCCCACTCTAGCTTTTCAACTCTGGAATAAAAAATCTATTCTAAAATTTGTTAACATAATTTATCTGATTAAAAACTATGGAAATACAGAATATGTGGTGCAGCATAAAAATCTGCTTCATCTTAATCAAAGAACAGGAAATGAAAATGGGGACTAACAGATTTTAAAGGATGCAACAAGATTTGAAAGTTCTGGGAAATGTAAAATGTCTCTACAAATTCATCTGAAGCAAACATTCTGTTACTACAGGTCCAGAGGTGGGTTGCTCCCGGTTTGGTCGAATTGGTAGTGGTAATCTGGCCTGGGTTGCAGAACGGCAGCGACCCAGGCTTGCAATGCCCCCGAACCAGTTCCCCGGTCTCTGTTGCTGGCATATTTTTATTAGCTTTTAATGGTATTTGCATATGCGCAAAACCATTTATAGTGTACTGTGCATGGCTGGTGCCGAAGTAGCATTCAGAAGAACCTAGAATTTGGGACTTGGGAAGTTTAAAAACTGCAGCCATAAAACCAAGGATGAATCTGGTCAGTGTAGTAATAGCTTGTCTATGATCAGATGTGCACTTGATTTGGCAGTATCAATTCAAACTGCGGATTTTGCTTTATATTGCAAATGTGCCGTGTTTCCACTATCTCTGGCTGAATCCACATTAAAAATACTAGTAATTATACTCTTTCTATTGCTTCAAAATTCAGTATAATGTTGTAAATGTTGTTCCTATTCCACAAGCCAATGTAATGCATATTTAATATGTGGACATTTTGGAATGTTGGTTTCTCCTATACAAGAAAGCATGACCTGAAGGCGATCAGAAGTAACTTGCATTCAACTCCATATTCCACTGTGTGTGAACATCATAAAAATTAGGAAGCAAAAGTTGCAAAAACCTTTTCCTTAAATTGCAATAATACACTTTATACATTTTATAAAATATTTTTTCCAGCATACATTTGAACTGGAGACCAGCACATGATAGATTAAAAACACATACCAGTTTATTGACAAAGCTGGAGGCAAAGACAAGTTTTAAGAGATAAATCAGCCATATTTTCCCAAATTATATTTCCAACATGCTCCTTTTGCTGCCAGCAAAACAGATTATTCAGCAGAATGGTGAAGTGATACAGATTTGAAGAGCAAAATGTAATTTGGCAGGCATATACAGCAGCTGTCAGGGAACACTGTAAAGCAATGTATCTTCTCCCAAAAATGCCTGCACATTACATTCCACCCTTCAAATCCAGGTCGCTGTACAGCTCTATTTTACAGTACTGCTACTTTCTTTGGAACTTGAAATTTTATAATATGGCCTTTTAAAAAGGACGCATGAATGAAAACTTTTTCATCATCTGGACTGGTATACCTAAAGTTTGACTTCCAGTAAGTCTCCCTCTGCCTAGAAATATAAAAGCCTAGTAGTGTTGACAAAATGTCTCATCACTTAATTGCAAATTGGGTGTTAACAGATGAATTAACTCTTCATAGCTGCAAAATAAAAGGCACGAAATTTTGAGTTCCGTTAAACACTTACATTTTTACAATTAATCAAAGTACTTTTTCTATTAATGTAGGTACAATATTTCTCTTGGTGTGTATTATTAGCCCAATTTCAAATACCATGTTCACACTGCATAAATACTCACCTACTTATAAAACCAATTATGTTCGTCTTCTTATATTTTAATAGGGTTACTGTAGCAAACCCGGGTTAGGTAGCTGTTGTGACTTAGCAGCAGCTTGCTGTGAGTTGCGTCAGGATGCAGGAATAATGAACAGCTGTTGCTCGTTAGGGTCGTCTTCTGCAGATAAAAGACGGATGGTGCCACGCCTTAGTGGCAGAAGTCAACATTCATGGTTCGTCGTGTGTGGTTCATTGTTTGGAGATTCAAAGAGGCACTTGGATAAGTGATTTGTTTTCTGTAAACCTGATTCAAAGAGGCACTTGGATAAGTGATTTGCTTTCTGTAAACCTGGTTTGCTTTAAGAGCTTTTTGTTTTTGCATTATAACTTTTTGCCAGAGACTTTATCTATGTTTATTTTGGGCTCGCAGTCAGCTTGCAAGCCCCAGCCGTGCTAGGTCTCAAAACAAGTAAAGAGATTGGACTTGTGAAGATCATGACTGTGGATGGAGGGCATAGAGGTCTGATGTAAGCTGACATTAAGCATGAGTACTGTAATCTATTCTAGGGCCTGGGGTGTTTCCCAGGCATAAACCACATACATATAAAAGAGGGTGCACAGCCTGTCATCCATGCCCCAAGGAAAATACCTCTAACTCTTGTGGATAAAGTTAGACAGGAACTCACTTGGATGGAGAAATTGGGAGTAGTAAAGAAGGTCACTGAACCATCGGAATAGGTCAGTTCTATGGTTGTGGTGGAGAAGAACAACACAGGTGCAATTCGCATATGCATTGACTCACACGATGTGAACAAAGTAATAATGAGAGAACACTACAAACTCCCCACCATGGAGAACATAGCACATAAGCTAGTAGGAGCAACAGTGTTCAGTGTATTAGATGCCCAGTCTGGTTACTGGCAATTGTGTCTTGATGAAGCCAACAGTTACCTCACTACTTTCAACTCCCCTGTGGGTCGACGGCGCTTCACAAGGGTGCCTTTCGGTATAGCATCGGCACAGGAGATACTTTTTAAAAAATCACATTAACTGATTGCTGGTCTATAGGGAGTTGAAGTAATAGTTGATGATTTGTTGGTCTATGGCAGTAGGTCTCAACGTTCCTAATGCCGTGACCCTTTAATGCAGTTCGTCATGTTGTGGTGACCCCCAACCATAACATTATTTTATGTTTTTCGGATTTTTTCAAAAATATGTTTTCCGATGGCCTTAGGTGACCCCTGTCAAAGGGTTGTTCGACCCCCAAAGGGGTCCTGACCCACAGATTGAGAACCACTGGTCTATGGAAAGGATCAAGTTGCGCATGACAGAAACCTTACTGCTTTGCTCAATTGATGTTGTGAGAGAAATCTTAAACTCAATCCAAATAAAATGCAAATTGGGGTAGGAGAAGTGACATATTTTGGACACCTACTAACCAAAGAGAGCTTGAAGCCTGATCCAAAGAAGATCACAGCAGTTCTTAACATGGCCCCAGCCTCCAGAAAGGAACTGGAGACATCATTGGGCAACTATCAACTATCTATCTAAATTCTCTAAGGGCCTCGCTCAACAGACAGCACCGTTACGTGTACTGCTGCAGAAGGATGCCATTTGGTGTTGGGATGCAAACATGGAAAGGACTTTTGACAAAGTGAAGAAACTGATCATTAAACATCCAGGGCCAATACTGAAATACTTTGACGCAAATGCTGACACCGTGCTTCAAGTGGATACATCCCAGTTTGGGCTAGGTGCTGTACTGACTCAACAAGGACATCCGGCAGAGATTGGCTACAGACATTTTTACTTTGGAGACATCCACTACCTGATGATAGTAGACTACTACAGCAAATACTTTGAACTAGTGCAGCTTGGAAGTCTAAAAGTGTCAACAGTCATATGGGCTTTCAAGACAATACTTTCAAGACATGGAGTGTGTGAAGAACTTGTGTCTGACAATGGGCCACATTTCTCGTGCTGAATTCCAGTGCTTTCTGTGTGAATGGGGAATCAAGCACAAATCCACAAGCCCTTATCACCCACAGGCCAATGGCCTAGCAGAAGTATGTTGGCATAGCCAAATCCATTATACAGAAAGCATAATCGTCAGGGCAGGATGTGCATTTAGATCTATTAAACTATCGTGCAACACCCATTGAGGATTTATGCTCACCGGCACAGTTGCTAATGGGGAGAACACTGAGGACTACAGTGCCTACTGCTCCGCATAAATTGCAGCCTCATTCCATCGCACATGAGTGGGTAACAGCTGAGAGGAACATAAACATGAGAAAGCAAAAACTGTATTTTAATAAATCTACCAAGCCTCTTTGTCCACTGTGTGCCGGGCAAGCTGTGAGACACAGAGTCACTGGGAGAACATGGGAACCTGCTCGAATTGTCAGAGAAGCAATTCACCAAAATCATATGTAGTTGATACCAAGTGTGGACAGCAATTGAGAAGAAACAGCGTCATCTTTGTCCAGACACTGCTGCTGATACTGTGTTGGAAAAAGAAAACAAGGAAAATGAAGCGCAAGCGCATGATAGCATAGAATTCCTGAACATGGATATACAGCCTACCGAGAACGCCAAGGATAATATAAGCATATCAGCATGTGACAGTGCTGGGACTGACTCACAACCTGATAGCAATTTTACTGCTGATCAGACAGCGGTAACTTTCTCTCGCTACGGTCGAGCTATTAAACCAAAAATATGGAAAGACTTTGTATCATATTAGATGTTTTATACTTAAAAAGGGAAATGTAATGATGTGTATGTTTTATGCTATATTTCAAGTTCAATTGTTATGCCTAGCTCTTTAAGAAGGTTAGGAAACAGTTAACTTTTTTAATGACGTCATCTGGGGCAGAAGGTAGTTTTTAAGATGGCTGCCACTGAATAAAGACAAGCCTCTAGTTCAAGCTCCTTGCTGTCTGCCTTTATTTTATGTCAAATCATCACAGATGGGAAGCCAGGAGGAAATCTAGGGCTGGTAGGCTAAACTGAGAAGGAAAATCTTAGGCCATGGCAAACTGCTTCATTGATATAGCTGTTAGATCACCAGCTCAATTGAAAAGCCACTTTAAAAAAACCATTAATACAACAAACCTGGACTTCTCAATAATATCTCAATCGGTACATTTATGATACGGCAAACCTACAATTTTATCTGAAAAAGCATGACCAGAGGATGATCCAAAGCAGTTTTAGGTTAAGCATGAATTTATATTCTTTGTTTTATAATATATAATATAATAATATATAATATATAATATAATTTATAGAAGCAACTATTCAAGCAGTATCTATAAATCTATCTTTGCTGAACTTTAATAATTTTCATTAATTTAAGTTATTCATTGGATAAAGTTATATACTGCATAATTGGACTATTAGCAATAACAGAAAAGAACCATGCGGATGAATGTGGATGAATGAGAATTAGCTTAGATCTACTGCAGATGTTTTCTAGAAACATTTAAACCACTGATATTTTCCCTTGATTTGTAGTTTCAGAGGATAGCACAACACAAGTTATTTCTTCCTCACAAAACTTGCTGGGGAGGAAAGGATAGGTATGCAGCCTTCAAGGCAGAAAAATGTAGTATACGTAGTCCTCGACTTATGATCACAATAGAGCCCAAAATTTGTATTGCTAAGTGAAATATTTGTTAAGTGAGTTTTGCCCCATTTTACAACAATTCTTGCGACAATTGTTAAGTGAATCATAGCGGTTGTTAATAACATAGTTAAGTGAATCTGACTTCCCCATTAACTTGCTTGTCAGAAGGTTGTAAGAGGTGATCACATGACTGGGAACATGGCAAATGTTATAAATATGACTCAGTTGCCAATATTCAGAATTTTGATCACATGACCAAGGGGATGCTGCAATGGTCCTAAGTATGAAAAATAGTCATAAGTCACTTTTTTCAGTGCCACTGTAACTTTGAATAATCACTAAATGAACTGTTGTAAATTGATGACTACCTGTATATATTCCTCATTCCATACTTATTTTACTCTGTTCAAGGGGATGACTAGGTTGCCAGTTATAAAGAGGTAAAATATTATACAGCATTATTTAAGCAGAAGAAAAGAATACTGAAGTCAGAGATAGCTTTCTAATCATTTATTCAGACTTTGCGTAATGATTATTGCTCATTTGCAAGGATTATTAATATTGCATTCATTAAAAATCATTCATATACAAAATAAACCTATCCCCATCTGGACTAATGCTATAACATGCTCCCTCTGATTGAACTGAGGTGTTGCTAGGTATGAGAATTTATTTCATGGCTTATACAGAGATGGAGCCCTTAGCTAAGATATTTATCGACATTGCAACATAGAGGCAGAGAAATGGAATGAAAAAGCCCTCCCAAACTTCTGGAAGCCTTTCTGGAATACACTCTGCTGGATTTACCTAATTCTGTTATAAGAAATTGTAAGAGTGCTGTGAAAAGTAAAAAAATAAAATTCAAGATATCCCAATGAAATATTTGGGAAAAAAGTATGTTTGTTCAAGCTGAGATTATTGTATGATCAAAACAATCATTTGGCCTGGCCATATTTAAAATCAGATTCTGAAATTGAGGGTATATGAACATCTCGAGGCAGAGTTTAGTAGAAGCTTTTCTACTAAAAGTCAATGTCCTGCATCATTCTGCAAGACTAATTGTCACTATGCTACTGCCAAAAATAAATATTTATTTAGATACTTATTGAGTCATTTAGAAAGAGAGCAAGCATGATGGATGTGCAAATGTTTGGGGTCTCAGGGTCCTCATCAAATTGTAATTGCTTTACGCTCTTCAGTGAAGGACTAGCTACCAAAAGGTCTTTATCATACAATAGTGGGACAAAACCTATAAAGGAGCTAATAATGACACGTTCAATATTTACATCTAGTTTTCCACAAGGATTACATAAAAAGGCAGAAAAAAAATCAAAGTTGGTCATTATGTTCACAAAATCTCTGGCTCACAGATGCTATCCCTTGATACTTCAGCAGATCAGAACCCAGCAATTGGCTTGATTCACCATCTTTCACTGAACATTTGCTTTTCCTAATCCTGAAGCTTCTCTCCCCCTCCATTTCATGGCACTATAATATGAAATCCGGGCTGTACTATAATCTCACAGGAGAGATACCAGTGCATCATATTAACTGGACAGAATATACTAATTACTAGGATAAAAAATTAAAGCAGCAGAGCACTTGAAATAGTAGTGCCAATGAAAAGGGATCCACCTTCACTATTCATTTGGTACAAATGGAGTCTGAAGATGGAGGGAAGTGCCTTACACAATGAGTAAGTCTCTCTATAGGATTTTAAAACCTACCATAAATGATCATTCAAATGTTTCCTGTGCTATGTGAAGGAAGGAATGGAGAACATGAGATGCCATCTCAGTTCAAGAGGGCCAATCTGGTTGTTGGTGGTCCCAAAATTCTGCTAAGTATTAACTAAAATAGTCTCTCTAGTTTATCAAACCAGAAGCAAAATATTTTTTTAAAAAATCACAGCCTTTAAGAATATGATATGGGTACATCTTGGTTTAAAGCAGCAAAAATAAAATAAAATAATTGAAAATTGAAATGCTATAAAAATGGATAGCCATATCCATTTCAATTCAGTTTAGCACCCTAGCAACTTAAAAAGAGAAGTTAAAACTGCCTACATTTAGTATAACCAGGCATGCGGTTATATACTTGAAGTAGGAAAAAATATCTTAATTGATCATAAATAATAGGTGATATTGTCCTACTGAAATCAAGAGGACATTTTTCCACATAAAGAATGAAGATTAGGCATTTGTGGAATATACACCTATAACCCAACTGGCCACAAGGTGTCAAGTCTGTTCCCATGGAGGAGAAGGAACACTAATGTAGCAGCTAATAAATAGGGGCTCATTAAGGCAATTTAGAATTTGCAATTAATTTTCACACAGAAAAAATAGTACTCTTAATATTCTGCAGTTCTACCAGCTACAACTAAGGTGCTCTGAAAATTTTAAATTAAAAAACAAAATCACATGAAGAGAATACCCCACATCACCAATGGAAATCCTCTCCCCAGTACCTGAGGAAGAGAATTAAAACCACATTACTTCTGTGGCGGTGTAGCAAGGAATCCCAAATTGTTTGCAGGATCAATACTGAGACAGGGAAATATTAAAAAGAACTGGACAGGATAATATAATCACATGAATAAAACAAAAGTCTTCCAAAGTGACACACAAAAAGTTATTTAAAAATATTTCTGCTAAAGCTCTTGTGTATATTATGTGGTCTGGTTCTTCAGCATTATGGTCCATTAGTACCTACAGCAAAGGATAGAAAAAAAGACAAAGTTAAGCAGGGTGTAAGACCAAGTACCTTTTGTGCTTCACATATGTTATCTTTCTTTGTTCAATGCAACAAACAAACAAAAACCACCACATAGTTGACACTATAAACAATTAAGCCAATTTGTGTTACTTTTAATCTATGTTTAAATAAACATTTCAGCTTTTATAACCACATTATCAGGGTTAGGCTGGGAATGATAAAAAAAACCAACAACAATAGCTTATCACTGAGAAATGATGACACTATTCTATTCATTCTGTTGTAACAATGTACAGCCATTAAGTCTCTTTCTCATTTTAACTCATGGAGATCTTACCTATAATAGTTTGGTTTGAAGGGCCCATTCTTATTGAGTCCCAAATATTTTGCTTGATCATCCGTTAGTTCTGTCAGATGAGCGTCAAATGATGGCAGATGCAAGCTGGCAACATATTCATCTAGGAAGGTCAAAAACATAACTATTAGTTTAAGCTTTTTTTAAAAAAATTGTTTATACTGCCTCAAAGCTTTTAAGAAGCTGATCTGAAAAATAGTCCCCTCCATCATTAGTCTCTAATGCAAAGTCTAGCAGAGCCATTATTACAGATTGCATAAACACTGAGGCAGAAGGATAATACACTGAGTATTTTCTTTACTTTTGCTCCCTCATCATTCTAATGTGGATCTTTTTATTATTTTAAATTTTAAATTTTGATTTTGAAATAGACATGATCTAAGAGGTAAAAATATCTTGACACTCCCCATTCTAAACTTAATATTTAATAAAAATATTTTCTAATTCTTATCTAAAAGCAAAGTAGTTGCTTCTACTTTGTATCTTTCAAACAAGATGTTTCATTAATATACTTAATCAGCAACTTATTAGTGCCCCATGAAAACATTTATGTAATTTCCTCATATTTTATGCAATTTCCTTTTTTCAAATTTCTTATTTTGGTGCTAGCAGCTCTTTTAAATACACATCCTATTATCTCACAGCTTTCATTGCATGCCAAGTTTATATTAAGTTCAGAATCTGGATAATAAAGTACAAATGCATTAAATTAAAAGTGATTAAGAATTATTTATAAAAACATTAGGATTAAAATGGCTTAAAGCTCAATGGTCTAATATGAAATAGGTAGGTAATACAAATCATAAGTATACCAAAATAAAGGTAGGCAGACAGACAGACAAACAGACAGACAGGGACAGTCAAGACAGACAGATATGGCTTACATTTCAAGGTCTCTTTCAATATAGAAGCTATTGTTCAATAATCAATAAATTACACTTAAGAAGTCACAGATTATTTGCTTACCCATCTTCTTAGGCAACAGATATACATCTTGTTTGTATCTTCCCTCAGGAGCATTGTAAAGCTCAATCAAAGCCAAAGCCTATTAAGATCAGAGAGATGCTGAAATTAACAATAACTACAGAGTTTAAATTGAGGCTCTCATATGGCCAGTGATAAAGACATTTATTTAGAAATACTAAATATACTTTAAATACTGGATTGTGGGACAACTAGCATTTATGGATAACTGAAGAAAATGATAAGGTACTATTATATATGTAGATCATCAGACAGATGGAATATATCTATATTCCATCTGTCTGATGATCTACATATATAATAGTACCTTAGCACTTTCTTCAGTTATCCATAAATGCTAGTTGTCCCACAATATATATATATATATATATATATATATATATATATATATATATATATATATATATATATATATATATATATATACATTTATTATTTATTTATTTATTTATTTAGACACAATACATTCTAAATGAAAGGGAAGCAACCAATATCTCTGTATTTTGACCATAATGCACAAGCAGTGATTTGGGAAAAATGAGAACAAGTTATTAAGTTAACTGTAACATTTCAATTGAGATGTGTAACTGAAGCCATTTAACAGAAAAAAAGTTCTCCCCCTTAATAGTTTTTATACAAATCAAGTATGTTTTCAAAGGCATGAGTACCAAAACAATGCACAATTAACTGCCTTTAAAAAAGACAGTTCGGGCAATAGAACAGGGTAATAGCTTTAATATATTGTCTAAGGATTCATTATGCAAATATGAGGTTTCACAGCTAATAAAACACCTGATAACACAAGGGGAGGAACAGGGGAAAATTCAGAAATAAATAAATGACATTTAATAAATAAATAAAAAGAAAGCTGGACACTCTTCAAATAAGTAATGGGTGGAGTTTTCTACAACCAGCAAATTCTGCTTCCTGCAATTACTCCCTTATTCAAATGCAAGTCACCTTATTTTTCATGCTTTCATTTTAGCTAAACTTATGTACCTAAAACCTGAATTGTAGGAAATTTATTCTTTAGTATCTGCTGCAGAATGTATATGTTTCATAATCTATACCAGTGGTCAGCAAACTCATTAGTCAACAGAGCCAAATATCAACAGTACAACGATTGAAATTTCTTTTGAGAGCCAAATTTTTTAAACTTAAATTATATAGGTAGGTACATTGTTATTAACTTAATTAGGGTACTCCTTCGCTGGCCTTTGCTAAAAACGTCCTCAATCTGATTGAGGTACGTTCGCTGAGGTTGACCCCTTCCAACTCTCCCATCCACACTCATAACTCTCTGTATCTCTGAATCTCTCTGCCCGGAGCAGCACCAAAGCCCCTCTCCCAACTGGCCCTCCCTCCCTCGGAGGGCTACAGAGGGAAGCTTCTGCAGAAGCCCAGGTGAGTGAGAACAAGTTCCCGCTATTACAAAGTCTCCGAGACTGTAATTGTACGGGCTGTGCGCGCGTGCCTAAGTTTTCCACTGTGTGGAGCAGTTTCTGCAGAAGCCTGGGCGAGTGAGAACAAGTTCCCGCCATTACAAAGTCTCTGAGACTGTAATTGTACGGGCTATGCGCATGCGCCTATGTTTTCCACGGCATGGAGCAGCGCTGAGACTCTGCACAGCTGGCGATGACTCTGGAGGCCATCCGGGAAGATGAGGAATGTGAGGGGGACCCGTCCCCCGCGGATGGCCTCTGGAGTCATCGCCGGCCATGCAGAGCCTCAGCGCTGCTCCATGCCGTGGAAAACATAGGCGCATGCGCATTGCCCGTACAATTACAGTCTCAGAGACTTTGTAATGGCGGGAACTTGTTCTCACTCGCCCAGGCTTCTGCAGAAACTTCCCTCTGAGGGAGGAAGGGCTTTGGTCCTGCTCCGGGCTGTAATTGCACGGGGAGTGCGCGGGCCTATATTTTCCATGGAGTGGGACTGCAGCCGGAAGACAAGGAACGTGAGGTGCCGCAGCAGCGGGGGAGTTGGGGCGCTGCCCACCAAGCAGCGCAACCCACAGCTAGCCTAGGACCAGTAGTCGCCGCCAACCACCCTGCGGCGCTATCGCTCGCTACCACTCAGGCCGTAGCCTGGGGGGACACGCAGAGTGTGTGGTCGCAGTGACGGCAGCCGAGCAGGGGGAACGCTTTGGTGGGCGCTGAGGGAAGGAAGGAATGAAGGAGGCTGCAGTCTCCTTTGCTCCTGGCTATGCTATCTCCTTTCGTTCTCTGTTGCCCGAACGAGTGAAGTAGGGAGACAGAACGGAAGGAGATAGCGTAGCCGAGGCAAATGAGCGTGCAGTTTCCTTCATTCACATGGCTGAAACCCACCCCTGCATTGTATGTGTGCGCCCGCACGTGGTATTTTGTGGAAGAGCCACACTCGAGGGGCCAAAGAGCCGCATGTGGCTCGTGAGCCGCAGTTTGCCGACCACTGATCTATACTATGTATAGATTTCTTCTATTTTCTTTCTTCACAATCAATATATTGCAAATGCAGACTAAGGCAAAGTGTCTAAGTTAAGTATTGGCAACTGAATACCTGAGTGGTAGCCGTAATGGACAGGACAAAAGTAGGAACAGTTGAACAGCTTAGATTGAGAAGTCGCCCCTATGTTAAAAACAAAACAAAACACCTCTGAGATAACTGCAAGTGGTAAACATGGATTAGAGCCATTAAAACTGAGGACAATACTTTAGTTTCAATTTACTTTACCAAATACCTAACTGACAAGAAATGTGGAGTTGATCTGAAATTATTAAATAATATCTCAAATCTTTTAAATCCTGAAAATTTGAGATAGTATATAGTTTAGATGTGAGGAAATTAACTCATCATTGGGAAAATAATCAATTTCAGATGTTAAGATTAGCTGAACCCAAAAGAAACCACACAATCTAGAAATGAGGGTCACACCCACATCAATCTTGTTGGCTTTGCATTTCTGCATAATTGTGCAGAAAAGTGTTTTTTGTTTCAGTTCCGTAACTGTTTGCCAGAATAATTTATTCTTATTTGTAATTATTTATAACTAGGTACAACACCATGCTATTTTTCACTATCTTGGATCTTGAGAAACAGTTTAAGACATACCTGAATCTTTCTACACATACCTCAGCTAGTAGAACAACTCGTTTGCCATCAGGCCAGATTACATGATCCACCTGAGAACGTACCCGCTCCCAAGTAAGTTCTGGGGTACGAAGACTAGCCTAAGAAAGGAAACATTCAGAGAGATTAAACTACAAGATTTCATTGGGAGAAAAGAGAAACCAAGGATAATAAATACTCACCACATCAATTTCAGTGTTGGAATGTCCCATGTTACATACAATGCAACTATTCTTCATTCGATCCAAATGTTCTCTAGTCACCACATTCTTATTCCCTACATTGAAAAAAGGCACCTATAGCAAGCTGATGATTTACTTTAGCTATCCTATTTTTCCTTGCCTGTCCCAAAATTTTTAATTCCAAATTTTATATACACAACAAAACAGCAAGTTACATAACTAATATTTCCCAACACTTTAACAATTCATACATTATTTTAACATTGAACTTTGAGTAGGGAAGTCTAATCTTAACCATCCCAAAATAGAAAAACAGAATTTTAAAATTTCACCAGTTGGAAATAATATGAACCTAAAACATTACTTATCCTTCTCAGTAAGTTTTACCTGTGCAGGTTATGACTATATCCATCTGTCGAATTACTTCATTGAGTTTCACTACCCGAAATCCATCCATGCTACCACACAGAAATGAAAGAATAAAGGAACACTGATCACAACATGCAAAACAATAGGATGAACAATTTGTCCATCTAATCAACTTCTCAAAATCAAATAAATTAAAAACTCATTGTCAATATCGCAGCATAACTGAATATCTATTCTTAAATGTTATTCAGATGGTGCTATTCTTCAATAACTTATTTCATAAATAAGTTGATAAAAAGGTATTTTCAGAGGGATCAATAAAAATAATTTTACTGTTCCTGAAATGTAAAGGAATTCTTCATATATATTTGTAAGTTAGATACAGTACCTCAATTAATAGTACTAGGTTTGTTCTTATTACTACTGTCAAAGAATCCAAGCCAATTTGTTTTGCTATGTTTTAAAGAGCAAAAGAAGAGAAATATTCCATAAGGTACACTGATTCCCTCATGCCCAAGGGTGAATTACTGCACTTCCAATTCTCAATGACCAAGTACCATTTTTCTTTTCACAATTTCTTTATTCATTTCATGGATTTCATTGACTGACATTTGTCTGAAACAGCAGCAATAGAATAAATAAACCAAAGTAGCTGAGAACAGCTAATATCAGGTTAAGGATTGATATTACTTGACTGCTTTTGTGTACACTAGATATACAATACTGAAACATTGTTCACATAAAACAATATTTTGCCAGCTATGAAAAAGCAAATAAAGTGCATGACACTCTTAAAGGAATAATTACTTAGCATGATCCAAGTCTTTCTAGAATTCAAATTACATTTCATTCCATTCTATTAAAAAATAACTGCAGAAAACGTAAATAGCCACACCTGTTAAATAGTTAGTGTACCATGAAGTACCTTTCTGGTAACTGGAATTTGGATCCAACAGAAAGGATCCCCACTTCCAATAGCTGAGAAATAGGGCCTAACACTTCTTCCTATCCTATAGATGAAACCTCTTCCCTTCAATTATATACATTGACTTCAAACGAGTATTTTCCCCCTACTATTTCATAGTAACAAGACTTGTCACTGGCAGAGAATACATGGCAAACAAGAACAATGTAAAACTATTAACATAGGCACAGTAGTACAGGGTGTATTTTGAACCTGGATGTTTGGATTTTCTCCAACTTTTTTCACCTCCAGTACAGTGGGACTGTTGAGTCCATCTTTTTTTTTTTTTTGATAGCTAGAAAAGTATTTCATGGTTACCAAAGATGGAGCTGACAGGAAAGAACAAGTTACCATGTAGTACCTCCAGCATAAGTCATTATAATTGTTATAACCTTTTTTGTAATACTGATACCCCAAAGCTGCATCTGTACAGATGGACCTATTTATTTTATAATGTATAAGAAAGGTGGTTAATTGTTCATAGACTGCCTCCCTACAAAATGTCTAATACTGCTGTTAAAGCTATTGATGTAACTGCTTCCTTATTAAGTCATCTGTGATGCTGGAAGGGTGCTTCTACTTCGGACTGGCTGGTTATTGTAAAACAGTACATCTTCAACAGTACTGATCTGCAAATAGTGGATCATGTACTGTAATTCCTCTTCTTTGATCTCTTTTGAAGGAGACAAATCACCAGCCCTTCACAGATTTGAGTTATTTATAAAAATAATAAAGGCGAGATTAAAAAAATCTAACATTTTTTTTTTAAAAAATCCTCTAAAGTATACCTAATGTGGATTCTTAAAAGTCTTGCATATGCCATATCCATTATTTGGAGTGGGGGGTGGACAAAGAATCGAAGTAAAATAGACTTGACCTTGGTTGTAAAGCAGGAATCTGGTTGTACCACTAATTTCTTACTGGTAGATTGGTTGCTGGTGCTATCATTTGTCTTTGCTTTGTTTCACATCAGGAAACTCTCACTTTTTAGCTTGGCCCAGCTTTTCTGGGCTAGCTTTGAGGCACTACTTTTTCCTTATGTTTTAAACTTCAGCTGCCAAATAGCATCTTGTCTATTGCCTAGTATTGCCTCACTGATCAGCTTGAACATGGTTGGTGAGAATGGCTTTGTTATCCTGAGGGTCAGGAAGAACTTTTATGAGCTCCCTTCTATTTAGAAGAGATGGATTTAATCCTTCTCTTAGGATCCATCTTCATTGATGGAGAAATTTATAAAAGTTAATGGGCTGCATGTAATTTTACTTCTTTGTTTACAGGACGGAAAAGCCACAATTCAGTCCTAAGTTGTAGCCGTGCTCTTGTTCAAAATGGTGGCCAAGGCCTCCATCAAGCTGTGCACCAGATCTTCAGGAACAATCTTAATCACAACACCCTAATACAGGAGTGCACATCTACTGAAGATTGTATTTCCTTACAAAGATAGCTTTGATTTTAATTTCTAGATAGAAGACTTTTTAAAAATTGGTTTCATTTCAACCTTCCGAAGTAGTCACCAGAAGACCAACCAAAAGTGATAAAGACAGCTGAATGCTTTCAGAGGATAATGCTTGTAACAGTTCATTTCTTACCAGGCTTGAAGGGCACAGATGGGATCAATCTCTGTGATATAAACAATTGCTCCCAGAGCCTTCAGAGCTGCACAGCATCCCTTTCCAACCTGTGGTACCCAAAAAGAAACACAAAATCAGAAGCTGGAAAACAATGTCTTATTCATCTCAAAAGCAACAGTAGGTAACTATGAAACTGGTTTGAAATTTCTACACTACAATTCAAATGTATATAATTGGTGTATTAATTAATTGATGGACTGGCAGCAAAAATACTGAGGGATAACTTGTAGTCTTCCCCTTAATAGTCTTCTTCCTGTTGATATAGCATGAAGATGTTACTTCTATTCATTCCTTTACTCATGGCTGCATTACTACTACGGTATTTACAGTACTGGTTCATTACATAAAATTATATGATTGATGCAATTAAAAATGGAATTGATAATGTTTGCACTTGATTCCAAATATATGACTTCTTTTTTTTAAAAAAGTGTTTATTTTAATTGGAGTATGTGCCTACCTGGGAAAGAGAAACAAAATGAAGAACCTGAAAGCTCAGCCCTTTATATTCTTGTCTTACAAACCATAAATATCTTGGATATCACCATACTTATCAGTAAAAAAAGTTTTCCCATCAACAACTTTAAAAAAAAAATATTTAAGTTAGATTTATTTTCTGAGTTGGGAAATATAATACCACACTAGAGAGAGGAAACAGGAGAGAAAATGAGTGTTTAAAATAAAATGTGGCCAAGAAATTACCACTTCCTCAGCTCAGTTTATTACTAAGGCCTAGTTCACAACAATTATCAGCTTAATCATGTAATGAAGACTCAAAATTTTGAGGAAAAATACATGTCAATTTTTGCTGTATAAGAAAAAATAAGGGGGGGGGAGGGAAGGGACAGGATGGAATAGGAAAGGAACTGAACCATTTTAATACTGATTTTGAACAGCTAGAAAGAATTCCAGATTCTTCTTGCTGTTAAGTCTCTTGCATAAGCAATCACTTGCACTATTGCCATGAATTAGCTGCTGTTGTAAAATTTTTAAAAAAGAATTCCACATTGCCATTTATATAGTACTATGCTGAAATAGTACATTTCATTCACGTTAAGATTATCCTGAATATAATTAATGTATTTTACATACATTATTAATAGAAGTGATGTAAAAATAGTCACTGATAGCAGCTTGCAATTACTCTGAGTAGCTTACAATTAGATACACCATTTTCTGTTACAACACAATTGCTTGCTAATTGTGCTTTTTATTAAGCAAGTAAAAAAGTAGTAAAACTAGTAAAAGGCAGATAATGAATACAACAAATAAAGAAGGCTGTATAAAGCTAGCTATTTGCTTGTACTCATGTGTGCTCAAAAAAGGACATTAGGATCATGGATTGCTTCTAATACTCACCTCACCATAGCCACATACTACTACTTGTTTTCCTCCAAACATAACATCTGTTGTCCTCTTTAGACTATAAAAAAGAAAGCAACCCATTGTGAAAATACTGTTCTCTTAGATTCTTCAATAAAATAAAATTTGCAGTCACTGTGTACCATAGCAGTGTATTGATTTAAACTTCTGCATAAAACTGAACATAAAGTTATGGCATAAGACCTGATGTTCAATTGCGCTCTCCCCCCCCCCCCCCCCCCCCCCCCCGGTCCAAACTCACCCATCCAAGATGGACTCTCTGCAACAGTACAAGTTATCAAATTTCTGTTTGGTGACAGAATCATTTACATTCATGGCAGGAACACAGAGTTTTCCAGCTTTTGATAATTGGTACAATCTGAAAAAAGAGGGGAAGATGGAATATTTCCAAATTAAAGTACGATGATCATATCATGTCTGCAAATATTTGGATAACCCCTAGTTAGTAGCAAACAGTTATGGTACATTTTTCTACATTGTTCTGCTGCCATCTAGAGGTCATTTGAATTTCTGCAGCCCAGATATGGGCTCCCTAATTAAAAATCAGATGAGAAACCCAATGAACAGAAAGAGACATTATTACAGTTTTTTGTTAGAAGCAAAGCTCAAGAATTTTAAGTAGCAGCAATAGATATGGGACTCTAACAAATTATCTTTTGAATATGCAGAGTATTCTAATTATTAAAAGATCAGAATAGGGAAGGATTATGAAATCTCCAAGATTTATTTAGTCCAATATAACTAAAGCTTTAATGTACATAGTGGTATGTGTAATAGTGATAGTAATAGCAAATATCTAAGGAAAATCTTTGCTAATGCCAATTATATTGAGTTTATGAAAGAATAGCTGTATTACCTTAAGGGAAGCAAAAACAGCCATCACCCAAGGAAACATATTCTTTATCCATTAATTCAATTTTGAGTGACAGCTCAGTGATAACACAATTATTTAGTCTTTAGTATTTGTAGATACTGCTGTAGATATTCTTCCTTGGCTAAAGTCCAGTGTAGATGATACTGAACTAACTGACACTATTGTCAGATGTGGTATAAAACAATGTCTTATGCTTGTCAATTCATCCCTGAGTTACTACTGGAAACTTAGTACAGGTTGCATTTCCCACAGACATTTAAAACTAAAACTGTAAGAGAAAGAGAACAGGAGTAAAAAAGAATTAAATGTGAACATAGTAGAGTACCTCCAACCATTTCTTAAGTTAAAAGAATATTAAATTGAACATGTTAATTACTTCACCATAAACCCAAAATGTGGTATAAGCAATTAAAAGAAAGATTCTTCATTTTTATCTTAAAATAATATAAAGTTCCATGTATTATTAGGGAAATAAATAAGAAGCAAATGTACATATTGACTTAACATCATTCTATTGTTCCTCTCTATAGATTTTTTTCACCTGTTTCTCACTCATGTCAATAGTTATTATACTATTGGGCAGTGGTGGCGAACCTATGGCACACTTGTCAGAGGTGCCACGCAGAGCCCTCTCTGTAGGCACGTGCACTGCCACCCCAGCTGTGTTTTGGGTCTCTGCCACACATGCGTGGGGGATGCCCACAGGGTGCGGATGCACATGCGCCCATGCCTTGCAGTTTCGGCGGACAATGGGTGCATGCGCCTTACCCTAACCCTAAAAGGTTCGCCATCACTGCTATAGAGTTTTCTGATAGTGAGCTTTAGTGAATTTTGTGCTTATAAAAGAGAAATAAATAGGCCCCAACACAGCTAAAACGTCATATTTAAAGAACAGAGAAGTTCTTCTTTGTTACCTGTGCACACCTGTCACACTCTCTTCCACAATGCCTCTGATCTTCTTAAATACATTGGGATATTTCTTATAAACCCAATGAGTCAGATCTCCACCATCATCCAAGATCTAGAAATATGGAAAATATAATTAATTCAGATATTCTATTATTGATTCATCTAACTGATTCATCTAATTGACATTGAACAGGTTCTCTTGACATGATGCATTTTATAAAATGTTCTCTAGAAATTCACCATTGTGCTGCAATAGCCTAAATCCAGAGAACCGGGGAATTAGTTTTGTACAAACAGGAATGATTAGATTTAAATATTCTGCATGTTAAATAATCACCATCTGAGATTGCTGTATATTGTTTCCTGTGGGTTAAAGAAAAAAGCAATATTTCCACTCAATGTGCCAAAATCTTGGGCATTCCTGAAGTAGCATTTCGCTCCTCTTGGAAAAGACAACAAAAATGAGAACAGTGGAATTTTAGTGGAATGATCTATTACCATATTTGCCTGCCAGGTATCCATATTTACACAGCGATCAATGCACCACCAAAAATCATCTTCAGATTCTCCTTTCCAGGCAAACACAGCAACACCTAACAAAACAACAAAAAAGGCCCAAATGAATTTTTAAAAGCAAGGCTCCTTACATTTTGCCTTAGCTAAACATACTACAGGCATGTAGCAAATGTAACATGCTGTTACTTCCACATACTTTAGCTATATGAATGTTGAAAATACTTTCCATGTTTTGCAAGAGCTAGATAGTTAATACAGTACATTTGCCTACTTTAATTAGCCTAATGATTTTCTTGCTTTGAGAAAATTGAAATAAACAGATTATTAGAAAATGTATTTGATATTATGTTTATATATAAAACTAAGCCAAAATTCATTAACTACTGTTTTCTGAACAGTAAGCTAGAGGCAAACTATACAGATAGTCTTCAACTTATAACAATTCATTCAGTGGCCATTCAAAGTTATAATAGCACTAAAAAAGTGATTTATGATTGTTTTTCACACTTATGACCATTACAGCATTCCCATGGACACGTGATCAAAATTCAGACACTTGGTAACTGACTCATATTTATGACAGTTGCAGTGTCCTGGAGTCATCTTTTAAAAACTTCTGACAAGCAAAGTCAATGGAGAAGCCAGATTCACATAACAACATTGTTATGAACTTAATAACTGCAAGGATTCACTTAACAACTATGGCAAAACAGATCGTAAAATGGGGCAAAACTCATTTAACAAATGTCTCAGTTAGCAACAGAAATTTTGGACTCAATTTTGGTCAAAAGTTACTGTATTATGGTTTACTTCTATACATGAACCAGGCTTTAATCACCAGAACACACATAAAAATCTATCATTAGAGATCATGCTAAGCCATTGTGTGATTTGTTTGCTTGTCATATGTTTAATCGGCCATTTTAATTTGTGTGAATCAGATCCAGTGGTGGGTTCTTGATCCCATTCCAACCAGTACGGTTGGAATGGCCCCGGCCGCATCCACATGAACGTGCGCAGCACCCCTGCACGTGTCTTAGCACCTCCACAATGCTCCAGCTGCTCAGTGGAGCGTTGTGCAGGCGCTGTACCCACTGTGCGCATGCACAGAAACACTAAAAGACCAGTAAGGAGCTCAAACGGGTGGGTGGACCCTCCAGTACAGTACTCCAGGGAGGCTCCGGTACGCCTGTACCGGGGTGTACCGCATGCAACTGACCACTGATCAGATCCCAATCATTATGGTGACCACTATAATTAAAAACAGAACCGTGCACCATGTGTTTTTTTCCTTTGGGAAAAAAAAGTTATATTAAAGCAATCCATCAGAAACATTTACAGATGGCTTTAGGCTTTCTTAGAATTATATAAGTAATAGTGGTCAGACAACGAGTCCTTTGTTTTTCAGAAAATCCATCAGAGCAGATTCTTGGCAGAATGTGCAGGAAGTAGAATGGTATAAAACATTTTATGGCACCCAAAGACCAAAATATTCATTGTTACATGAATGTTCATAGGAAAAAATGTATGCAGAACAGAGTAAATAATTTAAAGCTAACAAGTATCCTTTACTGTTACCTATTCTCTTACTAGAGATCCAAGGGAGTCTACCTGAAATGTTTCTCTGAAAAGATCTGGCAGATTTCTCAACAGCTTGGGCATATAGAGAGAATTTATAAAAATATTAGGAAAAGGATATTAGCAAAGTACTCTGTACTGTATTTTTTCTACAACCTTAAAAACAAAGTGAGGAATACAGTTGTATTTCTTTTAATATAACTAATGAAATAGAGAAAATATTTTGAGCTACTTTTGAAAGAAAATTATCTGAAAAGCCTAAATTTGCCATCATTTTTGTAAGTATCATATTTATTTATTTTTGTGTTCTTGCAATGGCATATTTGATTAATGCCATAATAAAGTTGTAAACAGCGTCTTCCTAATTAGAAAGCAAGTATTGTGATAGATAGTATTAACTATTGTAGCCATATCTCAAGATCCAATTTTGATGTAGTATCTTATTAATCACTTAGCATTGATCCATTAGCTGGTCATTTTAATCACAGAATTAAAGGTTTTTTTCTCTATTCAGCTTCCACATCCACATAGGTAACATACCTATGCTCAGTCTGTTACAATGATAAGTTTGGAATTAATTAAACTCTCCTTCAAAATAATGTTTTTTTTTCATCTGAATGAAATCCACTTATTTTTCCTGAAAATATGAAGCTTATTAGTGAGAAACTTCAGAAAACAGTTTTAGCACATGAAAAAGTTAAATATCTTATTTATAACTTGGTACACTATGTATCTTAAGTGCTGAGGTCATAATGAGTAAATATTGCAAAAATGAATACATAATTTTAACTCTAGCATGAATTATTTGTACAGTTAGTCGATACTCACCAGCCTCAGCCAAGGCAGCAGCCACCTCATTTTGAGTAGAATAAATATTACAAGCAGACCATCGGCACTGAGCTCCTAATGCACAAAGAGTCTCAATCAAGACCTAAGAGATAAAGCAAACAGCATCAAATTAAAAAGCTTCAGTAATTACTAAACTGGATTGGGGGATGACGACAAAAAAATCAGAATGAAAAAGTTCACAAACAATTAGATTCCAGAAGTTTAATTTCATTTATATACCACCTGATTCTAGAGGTTTAATTAGGCTAGATTTGTTAATTGATGCCACAACTCCTTACTCCTTTAGAACATAAGAAAAGGATGATCTAAGATCCAAACCATTTATTTCCAGTCCTTTGAGCTATTCAAGACTGCAGTTCCAATTCAAATAATTGTAGTAATTAGTTAAAATCCACAGTAAATCATCAGCTACTTGAGATCCAGGAGGTTCCATAAGGCCAATTGTCTTTGCAGAGTACAAATATTTATCAAGATGATTTAGTAATTATATTACCCCATTGTAGAAATGAGTTCCCTTGTTCCTCTGGAGGTGACAAAAGAGTAAAGATAAAAGACTAAGATACAAATGAAAAAACAGGTGTACTCACTGCGGTCTGTGCTGTGATATGTGTACATCCCACTATTTTAGCTCCAGCCAAAGGTTTTTCTCCTTGAGCTCGTTTTCTTAGTGAAATCAGTGCAGACATATCTATAAAAAAACCGAAAAGTATCTTTAACAAACCCCCATGCCAATTACTGAGCAAACAATAATCTTCAGTTCATAGAAAGAATTAGATGTATGTAAAAAGCTCCTAGAAAACAATTGCTCTGGAAAGAGAAATAAACAATTTGCTCCATCGAGAAAGATCTTGCCTCCTGTAACTTGCAGACTATGTTTATGGCATATCTTCAAGGGAGATGTGTAGCACCTTGTTGAATAGTGTGGGTTTCTCTGCAGTGCTGGTCAAATGAAGGATATTATTTACTACCTCCTCCACTGTCCTATTAATGAGATTAGGCTCATGTTATTGATGGTAGGTGAATTCAAGGAGTCAGACATCAAACTTTTGAATTATTTTCTTGTAGATATGTTTCCCACTGTTAGTAGTAAGGTTTCCAATTTGTTTGTTGTCATTTAACCTCAGAACATTAAGAATTTTTAAGCCTTTAATCTTAGCCCTGGCTTTACCTTGTTTTGGCCTCCTAGTATTTAATACTCTTATTATATAATTGTATTATTTTATTTTACTGTATTTTATGCTATGTTTCTTCATTATGTTCTGTGGTTCCAACAATAAACCACATTTACTTACTATCAACTACCCTGTTTCCCCGGATAATAAGCCCAATCGAGCTTTTGAGCACATGTGCTAATATAAACCCTCCCCCCAAAATAAACCCTCCCCAAAAATATTGCAACACAGCAGCAACCATGAACTCAAAAATAATAAGACCTCCCCAAAAATAAGGCAAAGTGCTTATTTCGTGGGTTTCAGGAAAACATGCTACTTTGAATCCAAAATGTAGCACATAATAAGGCTGTGCAGCAATTTGAAGGGGGAAAAGTGATTTGGGGAATTAATGAAAGCACATGTGTTTAGTAGCTTTTCCTTAAATCAAACATCTGTCTTCTTGGAATTACATGGCAGCAGCTGTATGAACTCAGAAAAAAGCACTTTCTTTAAAAGGTTGTAAACAAGATACTCCAAATTATCTTTCATCTGTGAATCTAGACTCTGAACAGCCCTAGTATATATCTGAAGAATGCCAGCAACCTGAACTGAACAATGCCAAAGTGTGCTTAATTGCTCAAAATGGAACTATGTGAATAAGGTCCTATTAATGTGTTAAACAAATAACTAAAAACAAAATCACACTGATCACTTCTTGCCATTCATAAGGATTGTACAATACTACTTAATTAATAGGATCCAAAACTTTTGCCCTTGTTTATAAATTTACATCATTTGTGGACATTTCCAAGAGCTTACTGCCAGCAAGATATTTGCTGACTAATGGAACAAAATTTATGACACCCAGGGAGAAGCTTTAGCAATTTGAGCTTTACCTTGCTCAGCAATCTCTATCTCTCGGCGCCCAAACTCAGCTTGCTTGATGTTCTTAACACAGAAATTACTATTGCCTTTGGAATTAGTTTGCTGCTTTTCTCTTGGAGAAACTTCATCATCAGAGCTATCAGTGTAGGATGCCGCTATAAAACAACATCAAAGTGTCCAATGAGAAGAGACTATAGATAAAAGAAACTAAGTCAATGATTATCAGGAAGTAACCAAGTCAAGACTCTTTTCCGCAATATGGGTAGCAACTATCTACTGAGTCCCATTATTACTGATATTGTAATGAACCACTTATCCCTCTACTTACATGAATAAGTATAGGGATAACAAGGTCAGGGATAGGAATTTTATTTTTTTAAAACAATCAGCCTCTGAGAGTTGCAGGGGATCCGGCAAGGATATGCTGATATGTATTTGATTTAAAAAAATATTTTTTATTTGAATAACTCACAAAAATCACATTAATAAATTCAGCAGCATGACTTTCTCTCTCTTTCCGTTTGTGTGTGTGTATGTGTGTGTGTGTGTGTGTGTGTGTGTCTTGTGTCTGTGTGTATTCAAAAATTACAAGGAAGAAGTTGAGGGACCAAATAAGCTTCTTGAGCTAACTACTTCTGGATCAGCAGAAGATAAATCAAAAGGAAAATAAATCTTATTAAAGGGAGACACTTACCAGAACTGTAGCTGTCTGTGGAAGACTGTGAAATGGAACGAGACAACGATCTGCGACCAGTCTTTGTGGGAAATTTACTGAACTCCTGCATATCATCTGCAAACTGGATTTGCTATAAACAAAAAATAAAAAGTTACTATTGTTTTTTTTAAAGGTCAACAAGCTTAATTCTCCAACTTTTAAAACATAAGCAACGTAAGATCCCATTCTACAGTATTCAATACAAGTCATATTCCAAAGAAGAAACCTTCCTGTATAGATATAATATGGCCTTTTATGTTACCAGTAAATATAAATAGAGGACATATCAGGATTCATAATATTCAATTAATGTACATGAAAATTCATTGCAGAATGAAATAGATGACACCAGCTTTCTGTTCAATAAAGTTATGGTACTTTGTAGCAAGACATTTCTATTAGCAGACAATGTATCATGTATGCCTAATAATAAAAACAAGAATGATTGCAACATTTAGGCAGCTACTCAAATTTGCACCTATAAATACAATTTGTTTCATGCAAAAATATACCATATTCTTAAGCTTATTCAACTATGAACTTGGAACAATTCATGTAATACAATAATATAAAATATTAAAATATTTTAATATTAATACATTAGATTATAATATAAAAGTAATAATCATTAAAATATTTACACATTTTGGATGGAATATCTGATAAATATTTTTCATGTAGCTATTACTATTACTATTACTAGAGCAGGGGTATCAAACTCGATTTCATTGAGGGCCGCATCAGGGTCTGATGGCCAGCTCAACGTCACTCACGTCAGAGGCGCCTGTGGTGTCCTAAGCACTCTGCCAATCTCCTGTTTTCAGCTGCCATGGCCTCCTGCAACCCTATGCCAATGAAAGTGGAGCTCGGGAGGGCTGCACGCAGCTCTCCTGAGCTCCATTTTTGCTGGCAGAGGCACCGTGGACCAGTCCCTCACTGTTTCCAGGGTGGCCCTGCGGGCCAAATCCAACCCTTGGACCTTGAATTTGACACCCCTGTATTAGCGTATTTAGAATAGAATAGAATAACACAGTTGGAAGGGACCTTGAAGGTCTTCTAGTACAACCCCCTGCTTAGGCAGGAAATCCTACACCACTTCAGACAAATGGTTATCCAACATCTTTTAAAAAATCCAGTGTTGGAGCATTCACAATTTAGCCAGAAGACATTTAAGTAAGAAGGTATGAAATCACCTACTTTCATTCTAGAGTCTAAGGACACTGAAAAATAAATTCCAATCTTCATAATACAACAACTCATTTAATATTGTATGTTCTCATTAAAACTTCAGGGTGAAACACTGATATCATAACAATAGCATGTGATTAACTCATAATCAAAAACATGATAAGTATCTCAAGACAAATATCTACTCCATAAAATGTTTGCTTTCACAGATCATACTTAACAATATTATGGTTTTGTTTGTATTTGCTTAATATGCTATGTGAACTCAGCAAATAGTATATGAATTGTTTTAGAGAGATTGAAAACAAGCTTGCACTCAATCCAGACAAGACCGAGTGGCTATTGATGCTGCCTCCCAAGGTAGTCCAGACATTCCATCTCTTAGCCTGGGGGGGTGAAATTATACACCCCTCAGAGAGGGCCCGCAATTTGGGTGTCCTTCTGGACCCACAGCTGACGTTAGAGCACAATCTGTCGGCTGTGACCAAGGGGGCTTTCACCCAGGTTCGCCTGGTGCACCAGTTGCAGCCCTATCTGGACCGGGAGGCACTTCGAATATTCACTCATGCCCTTGTCACCTCAAGACTGGATTACTGTAACATGCTCTACATGGGGCTGCCCCTGAAGAGTGTTCGAAGACTACAGTTGGTCCAGAATGCAGCCGCGTGAGCGATATGGGGTGTATCTAGATACACCCATATTACACCTATCCTCTGCGAGCTGCACTGGCTTCCTATTGGTCTCCGTATGCGCTTCAAGGTGCTAGTCGTTACTTTTAAAGCCCTTCATGGTTTAGGACCTGGCTACCTGAGAGACCGCCTCCTGCCACTTACCTCCCAACGACCAACAAGATTGCACAGGACAATGCCGGCTGGCGACTCCCCGGGGGAGGGCCTTCTCTGTTGCTGCCCCGGCCCTGTGGAACGATCTACCTGCAGAGATCCGGACCCTTACCACTCTCCCGGCCTTTCGTAAACCGGCAAGACCTGGCTGTTCCAGCAGGCCTGGGGCTGTTGATTGATATCCAGCCCCGCTTAGATGGAATGGGTGACATGAATTTTAATACTGTATTTTTATTTTTTATCTCTATTTTTTAAAATTAAATGTTTCTTGTCTGTTGTGAGCAGCCCAGAGTCCCCATGGGAGGGGGCGGCATACAAATTCTAATAAACTTGAAACTTGAAAACAACTTTGATATTAGTTTACTGACTGCAATTGTGCAGTAAATGTCAATGTGTGCAATTTCATGAATTCATTATTAATCAACCTAACCCTTAAGGGTGCCAAGTAGGATGACTTAAAAAAGGAAAAACAAAACCGAAGTGGTTAAACAAACCATGATTACTTTGCTTATTTGGAAGTAACTCTGGATTGTTAAAAAAAACACAGTGAATATATAACATGGCTGAAAAGTAGATTCTCCTTCAAGGTGAACTTGACACTTTTAACCAGGAGAAAATGAGAAAATTAATTATTATAAGGGAAACAAAAAAAAGATGCGCATTTTTCTGATTCTCAACTATTCTAAGTTGTTGCAAAATCTACAAAACTTGAAGCAACACTGGCTCTCTCATTCAATTACACACACACACACACACACACACACCATTCTGAATGGATAACTGTTGATACTCTATACTATATTTATAAGATATTAATAGCTAATCTCTGAAAAGGAAATCACAGAAATAGAAAACCATCTCATTATTTTAAAAAAAATCTTATCTTTGAAGTATACAAATCAGGCATTATAGCAACTACTTTCACTGTAATTTGATTATTTCAATAAACCACACACATGTTTTTTGTGTGACTTTGAGAACAGTTTATTAGTGGGGATACCAAGAGCTAGAGCTGAAATTTGAGGATCTTAAAGGGGAAGAAATGCAAACATATTTCAAAATGGCATAGAAATGTAGTTTTCTCTAGGCTGCCATAATAATTTTACTGCATTTGATCACAAAGTGAAACAAGTAAGTGACTTACATAATGAGAGAAATTGAGGTGGGGGATTTTAACGGTCAGTTTAAATAATATTTTAACTTGCATTCCCCCCAAATGAACTATCTTTCCTGTGGAAATAAAATGCATGCTTTTTGGAATAGCTGAGGATTAATGAGATAGAGTGAGAAATACTAACATGAATTGGAGAACATTAAAGATGTTAACAATATTAGGCTTAGGTCACATTTGGAACATTCTTACTTGTTTCAAGATATGGAATCCAGTTTAAGGACCAAAAGAATAAATTGTTCTAATCCTATAATAACGAAAGTCATTGAATTCTGAATATATTTAAGTCCAATTATTTGTATTTTAAACAAATAATCAAGCAAAATTTAAAACTTATAGGTTAAGATGGGGGACTAGAATGAGGATACCATCCTCAGGTGTGGAAACTTAATGGGTGATTTTGGAACAGTCACTTGCAGCCTAACCTACTCCACAGGATTATTGCGGTGGTACAAATTGAAGGAGATAGTACTATACTGTATATTACACCTTGAGTTCTTGAATGGTAGAACATAAATATAATAAATAAAATGGCGGCAATATTCATATTAGTGGGGAAAAAATATAATTGCTATTGATGTTTTGCATTGCCAAGAAGGACCATTGACTTACCTGAAGGGTCGTTTTCAGGGCGCTGCGAAGGAGAGTCCAAGTAAGGGTTAAATACAGCCAAACTGCCCAGAGCTGAATTGAAACTTTAAGCCATGCCTCTGGTGCTGATTATCCCCAGATTTTGGGGATGAAGACATGGAACCGTTGCGCGCTGAGAAGTCCAACATTGGATCAACTGGAAACACAACCGGAACAAGTCCAACTGGAACATCCAAAGAAACAAACGTGATAACAGTGGAGCCAGACCTCAGGGTGGGGTGGACTCTCCTTCGCAGCGCCCTGAAAATGACCCTTCAGGTAAGTCAATGGTCCTTTTCCAGGGCGCTGCTCAGGAGAGTCCAAGCAAGGGACATACCCAAGCTAAATGTCACTAGGGCGGGAAGCAGAAGCAGTCAGGGTCTCTCTGCTGGAATGAATACCCTGCAGCACACGGCTCCCAAAGGCCCCGTCTATTGAAGCAAACTTGTCTAACTTGTAATTCTGCACAAACGGAGATAAGGAAGTCCATGTGGCCGCTCTGCAAATCTCCTCAATAGGAGCCTGCATTGCCCAGGCTGCGGTGGTGGCAGCACTCCTGATTGAATGCGCCATGATGCGACTGGGTACCGGTCGAGACTGAAGAACATGAGCGAGAGCGATGTAGCCCCTAAGCCATCCGCCAATCGTAGACGAGGAAACCTTCCTGCCCTGAGATGACAGCTGAAAGAAAACAAATAACAACTCCGAACGGCGAAACTGACCGTATGCTTGATGTAACCGCGTACATCCAGCTTGTGCCAGCACTCCTCCTGAGGATGCCTTGGGTGCGGACAAAAGTCAGGAAGGATGACCTCCTGGGCCCGGTGGAACCAGGAATTAATTTTAGGCACAAAGAAGGATCCAGCCGAAGGACCACCCTGTCCTGGTGAAACAAGCACAAGTCCTCACAGACAGACAAGGCAGCCAGCTCAGAGATACGTCTAGCTGAGGTGATGGCAATGAGAAACACGGTCTTAAAGGTGAGATGTTCAAGCTGGCCGAACGGAGAGGCTCGAACGGTGGTTCGACCAGAGCCCATAAAACCACATTAAGGTCCCAAGTCAGATATCTGTGAACCATCGAGGGGCTCAAGTTAGTCGCCCCGAGAAAGCTGCGAATGGTGGGGTGACAGCAGAGAGAAGGCTGCCCCTCAGGGGCCAGGATGGTGGAGAGCGTGGCGACCTGACGATGAAGGGTGTTAGGCGCCAATCCCTTATCAAGTCTGTCTTGCAGAAAGTCCAGAATGACAGGAATTGAAGCTGAAGAAGCTGAAGCACTTCTGGAAGAACACCAGGTAACAAAGGACCTCCAGGTGGTGTCGTAAATCCGAGTCGTGGAAGGATGACGTGATGCCTGAATGGTGCGGATCACCTTGGTGGAAAGGTTGTCCTTGCTTAAGAGATCCTGCTCAAGTGCCAAACAGCTAGTTGCAGCCACTGGGGCTCTGGATGAAGAAGGGCCCCCTGGCAAAGAGAAATCTCATGTGGAGGAATCCGCTACGGGTCTCAGATAGACAGACTCACCAGATCGGCAAACCAGGTCCTCCTGGGCCAAAAGGGGGCCACCAGAAGGATTTCCGCTGCCTCCGCCAGGATCTTCCTGATGATTTTGGGAAGAAGAGGCAACGGGGGAAAGGCGTAGAGCAGACCTTTTGGCCAAGGGCAGTGAAGAGCGTTTACCCCCTTGGTCCTTGGGTTGTGGAACCTGGAGAAGAACCTGGGAAGATGAGAGTTGGCCGCTGTCGCGAACAGATCCACCTGGGGGCAACCAAACCTCTGAACTATGTGCTGGAACAGCTGCGGGGGCAGGCACCACTCCGAGTGATTGACAGTCACCCTGTTCAGCCAGTCTGCCTGGGTGTTCACCATGCCGGAGATGTGCTCCGCCTGAATGGACAGCAGATGGAGCTCCGCCCAGTGACTTAGGTCATCGGCTTCCGACATCGGGGACCTGGACCGCGTGCCCCCCTGGCAGTTGATGTGCGCCTTTGTCACGACTTTGTCAGTCAGTATCCTCACATGATGACCCTGAACGCCCATCTGAAACCGAAGCAGGGCCAACTGGACCGCCCTCAGCTCCAACCAGTTGATGCTGAGCGCCGAGGACCACCTGCCCTGAGCAATCTGGTTGCGGAAGTGAGCCCCCCAACCGTACAGACTGGCATCCGTCATGATGGTGAGCCGGGTCAGCTCCTTGAACGGAGACCCCTTCTTCAGGGCTGGAAACAACCACCAACTGAGGGAGCAACGCACCTTTGCGGAGACGGAAACGAGCCGCGATGAGCTGCTCTCGTTGGCCCTTGATAGGCAGCAGGAGCCACTGGAGGGGATGAGAGTGAAGACGTGCCCACGGAATGATGGACAGGCACGATATCATCTTGCCCAGGAGTTGTGACAGCAGAACTACCTTGGCACGAGGAGACCGCTGAACCTGCATGGCCATCTCCATCCTCTCTGGTGACAGGAAGACCTGGCAGGCGACGGTGTCGATGACCGCCCCCAGATGCTGAAGCCTGGTCATTGGGTGAAGATGGCTCTTTTCCAAGTTGATGGAGAACCTGCATAGTGTACTGCAGATCCTCGACCGCCTGCTGGGGGGTTGACGACTGGATGAGCACATCATCTAAATAGCAGTGCAGTCTTACTGGTCGCGATCTGAGGAACGCCGCCACAGATCTGCGAGGGCAGATACCAACTTCCACTTGGAGCGCATATCAATGTTCCAATGCCTCAGCCACAAGAGACGCCTTGTGGTAACATTTGAAGCCAGGGCCTGAGAAGCGAACTTAGAGGCATTGAAGTGGCATTGGTAGTATACTTGGTGGCCGCCATGGATTTGTTAATCTCCTGCCTCAACTTGGTATCCTTAACTGGAACCCTCGCCATCAGCTTCCTCAACCAAAGGAGAGCTGCCCTGGAAAGAAAGGAAGCCGAGGCAGACATTTTAATTGCCCACGCGGCCGCCAGGTGCGTCTTATGACAAGCATTCTCTGATTTCTTATCCTCAGCTTTAAGCCCCTCCAACAGATCAGGCGGAAGCACAGATGTTGAGGTGAGGGCCGCAACCGGAGGATTGATAGGTGGTAGCTTAAGTAAATCCTCCAGGCTGGCATCCACAGTATACAGCCTCTTATCATTACTAGAGGGGGTAGCCATTGTAGCAGGCTGAGCCCATTGTTTCTGAACCAAATTAAGAAACATCTTGGGAATAGGAATGATCTCCTGAACCGAGACCGGCTCCTCAAACAAATCCCCAGACAAATCATCCAGTTCAGCAGGAGCTTGAACAGGTGGAGTGGACCCCATACGGGTGGCCAGCTTGGCCTTGTCCAAAATGGTTTGAAATTTGCAATGTTAAATAGTCCCGAAGAAGACGGTTTTTGAATTGCTGCACCTTCCTCCCCAGAGAATTCAGCCTCCTGAACAGGCAGAATGTCATCCCCCTTCTTGCAGTCCGAAGCCTCAGAACCTGAAGAGGAGTGGGGGGAATGCAAGTGACGTGGAGGAGAAGCCACCTTGGGAACCAGCTGGGGCTCTAGGTGCTTAGTTTTGCGGGTGCGTTTGCCCTTGTGCAACATGCCTGCTTCGATGCCCAGGGAAATGGCCCTGTTGATAACTTCCTGCATTTCCACTGAAAGGTCAGGCCCAAGATCCTCCATGGGCCTCGCCCTGGGTTTAGGCCTTGAAGGCGGAAGCTGAGGGGCCAAGGGGCCCGTGGCAGGGCCTTCTTCAATATCCGAAGGGTAAGCAAAAAGATCAGTTTGATCCACCATAGAGGCCCCTGGAGATACTGCTATAGACATAGAAGCTGTGGGGGGAAACTCCTGGCCTTCATTCTCACTGTCTGAAACAGGCCTTGGCTGGGCTGGAGGAACCTCCATGGCGGGCTCCTCAGGAGACACCAATTGGGAGGACTGTGTTTGGTGCTGGGCCTTGGAAAATTGCTTTTCAAGGGCCTTTTGGCGACGCAATGCATCCTTATCTGGCCCCTGCTTCGGGGCTGGCCTGGAGTATGGTTTGGAGCCCTGATGGCCTCCCTGGCAGCCACGCCAGCCTGCCTGGAGGAACCCTCTGCCTGGGTGGAATCCTCGGGAGCCGGCTCAGCCATTATTAAACTGTGGCCAAATATAATCAGGGGCTACCTCCACTCACCACCTTGCAAAGCCCTGCAAACCAACAGACACTCTGGAGAGACGTGGGGTGTGTGTGTCGCAGCAGCAATATCCAGCAGGTGGAATAAAGCATGAGCATTAACAGCTCCCAGTGCTGCAGGAATGAGGCTTGTGACCAGCGGCCCCAATCCTTGCTGCTCAGGTGAAAGGAATACACCTAATTGCCAGCCAGGCCGGACAAAAAGTGGCTCCTCGCGGCACCTGCTGTGAATCAGGCTGCAGGCAGCTGTCATGAGGTTCAAATCAGAAACTGAAACTGCAAATACCTCCCAAAATGGCGACCGGGAGCTCTAATTACTTTAAAAGTAGCCACCAAACCATCTGGAGCTCTGAGGCACCGCACCTGCACGCCGGCCACCAAAGGCATGGACGCCAACCGCAGGAGCCTCAGTGTGGCTTTCCCCCTCCCCAGCGAGGGTCTTAACTGCACCAGCAGCTGCCTGCATTCCCCGCAGAGCCTGGGAGTTAAACAGGACACCGGAGAACCAAAGAGTGAGTTAGAAACGAACTAAAGAAATCTAATTACACTCACTCAGCCTGATCACCCCTAAACTGAAAATACTCACAGTAAATGCTCAAGAGAGTCCAAGCTAATAAACTAAATAAAGAGAAACTTAAAGTGCGTCTTAGCTGGGCTAGCTGAATTGAAAATCTGGGGATAATCAGCACCAGAGGCGTGGCTTAAAGTTTCAATTCAGCTCTGGGCAGTTTGGCTGTATTTAACCCTTGCTTGGACTCTCCTGAGCAGCGCCCTGGAAAATTACCACAGCAGTTTCATAGAAATTCTTGCTGTCTCACCACAATGAAACACCAGCTCTGACATTTTTCAACTCCAACAACAGGGCTTGTGACTCTGTCAAGCAGACTTGTTGGGGTTCCATTATGAAAAGTACAGACTAGTCCAACAAGTTCCATTCATTTCTCATGGGTATAAAAACTAGTTTCTGGGCAAAAACTTTAATTATTAAAATCTTTATCCATAACTGTTTTCCTTAGGGCTATATTCCAAAACCAATTAGAAAGTTTTTTTTTAACATAGTTACTTTAAAAATATGAAACTAGTTTCTTATCTTCAAATGTATCTAATTCAATTGAACATTTTATCTGAAGATACTGGATAACTCAAGATGCTGTTTAGTAAACGTTTCTCTGCAATCATCTCTTTTGGAGATGCAATTCAAGAGTTGGAATATTAAATCATATGAATGAACCTGTCCCTTTATTACTCTGAGTTGAAACCCACTGGAAACACCAGGACTGTCATTTTAGTATACATTTTAGTATAATAGCAATATTTGGAATCTGCAAGAACAAATTAAAGATTTCTTTGGCATGAAAGATAGACCAAACATAT
Organism: Thamnophis elegans; assembly: GCF_009769535.1. Taxonomy (NCBI): domain Eukaryota; kingdom Metazoa; phylum Chordata; class Lepidosauria; order Squamata; family Natricidae; genus Thamnophis; species Thamnophis elegans. The sequence continues at coordinate 45,093,744 of NC_045545.1, forward strand.
TGTGAAACTTGGAAAGATATATGTACAGTGTCAATAAAACACTATTTCAACTATTGATAAAAGGCAATTTGGTAAAATTTTTGGACCAAATTTAGGCATTTATTAAATTGAATAAACGCTGGAAATGCATGTATACTTGTTCAAAGAAAGAAGAAAAATACATTATTTAGTACATCCCAGTCAAATCATGCTGATTTGGACAGATTTAGAATTTGCTGCAGGAGACTTCCAAGTCTTATCAAAGTAAATCTAGGTCATCCAGTAAATTTTGAGAATGATATAAAAACAAAGATAATTTGGCTCAAAAATGAACATGTAAAAAAAAATCAGAAGAGAATGTACTTTTGTAATGAATAGCACTAGTTTCCAACTACAGATTAAGTTTACCAGAGTTCTGTTTTGTAATTCCAAGCAGCATTCTTTTGGGAGAATGTAGAAGAACTTATCAGATGTCTCTCCCATGTTTTCATCAATTTGAAACTGTGTCTCTGGCAACAGAAGCATGCACTGCTTCCAACCATGGGTTAAAACTGTTTTCCAATTAAATTCAAGTTATCTCTACAGTTTCTCCTTAGTTGCTTGGGTCAGGAGACAGAACTCGAGGGATATGCAAAAATACTCAGAATGGACTTGAGTATTTGAACTTGACCAAGCCTATCCCAGGGTCATATATTAAGAACAGTGTATTTTGGGGTCAGAATGTCCCATATCAAACATTTTACATAACCCTACAGAGTTTCTTTGTTTTCAAAGGCAGGGGCCAGATAGTTATTTCAAAGAGCAAGGTATAATGTTCAAGAACAGGCAGCCAGGAAACTGCCTGTTCTTGTTAGGAAGTTAGACCTGGCTCTTGATAGCCTCCTGTCCCCTGCCTATGTAAAAGCTTAGTAAGAACTTAGGAGCTTGCTCCAAAATAAGAAGCAGAAGATGTGTTAATCAGGCAATACGTCTATGGAGATTCTCAGTCGTCCAGGTCATGGTTGTCCCAAAGGTGCATGGCCACATGACTGCAAGGAATAAATCCTTCCATTCTCCACCATTCAGTCAGAACTGAAGAATTTTTTTGGATGAGAAGCAAAATGTCTTCTAGCAAAACAAAGTCCAGTTTCTTTAAAAAAAAAAGAAAGGATCTTTGGGACAACCAGGCAATAATCAAGAAAGAAACTACAGTCATTAGCTGAGTGCAGCAAGTCTTGTTGACCTCACCAAAGGCTTAGCCATAAAACCTGCATCATCATCATCATAAATCAGTTTCTCCCCAGCTTTAACATACTGTATTTGAGAAAGTTGATGAAAGAATCAAGGAGTTTTGAATATATAGCAATTAAGACGTTGGGACAATGGTATTAAAGAAGTATTAGTGACTTTAATTGCTCTGATCACAAAAGACAAGGATATCCAGCATCAAAATTATTATTTGCAAATATTTTACACAGAGGCTTCTCACCTGCTAAACCTTTACTGAACCTTTACTGAGTTTACCACCATAATCTGACATTGCCTTAACTGTAACACATTTGAACTCTGCAGTCTTAAAACATCTGCTTCGCCTAAAGCAATTAGTAAAGATAAATTGGCTACTAACATCTTCAGTCTTGTTTCAGTTTTAAAACTGAACAAAGTGAAGCTGAAATATAATGATTATACAATATCACATTTATTTCTTTGGTATTAAATGGTGCAGAGGTTAAAACCATTAGACTTTAACTGTACTAGGAAGGTTCCATCTCAGCCATGGAAGTTATTGGATGACTGGGCTAATCATTTATTTCAGACTAATTTAACTCACAGGGCGTGTTGCTGCAGTGATGAAAATGGACTTCTGTCACTTGAGTTTCTGAAAAAAAGGTGGAGATATAACTCTAACAAATAAATAAATATAGTCTATAATTCTTCCTTTAGGGTAGAAATACAGTATCTTCGGAACAACAGGAGATTGCTATTTCGTCTTGTAAGAAGTTCTTATTTAACTACAGCAAAGATTCTCTTACTCAAATTGGCCCGTATTTACCTTTTTATTTATTAATATTTGCCTAGAATAAAAAAAAGAAACAAAACAAGTTGCACTTAGGTCTGCTTATTAAGTTGTACAAGTGAATGGGAATCTAGGAAAAGTCTTCCTCTAATGAAATCAATCACCAAATCCCACCTCCATTGCCTAGTCATAGAAGTTCCGGTTGCAGAGTATTTCCTAGACATACATTTGTGGTTTAGACATTTAGTAGTTTGTTTCAACCAGAAAAACTAACAAACTATTCCTTTTCACTATAAGTAGATATTTTAGATTTTCAAGTCAAGAGTATTTTTTAAAATGTCATCTTATTATTGGAACTCATACTAGTTTTAAATCTGGAAGTTGCTTTCTTAACTGGGTGGAACATCATTTTAGCAGTAAAGAAAATATTTTTAATTCCAAAGCTTCAATACAAAGCAAAGAAAGTAATTTTGTCCTTGCCTAGAGCTTTAATTCTAAAGATTCAAAAATCAGTATCTCTCTTACTCTGTAGGACACTCTAACTTTATAAATTATTTTAAGAGATATATGATTATATTAAAACATACTGCCAACTATTAATTGCTATTTACTAAAATGATTACTACAATGATTATTTTTGGAAGCTAAAAGCTACATTGTCAATTGCTAAAAGTTCCATGTGCTCTCAACTTTCAAATAAAATGCCTGTTTTGTTGCATAATTCCAATATCTTAGCTATAAAAATAGTTTCTTAAAACCAATTGATGATATAGCTAGATAGCTAGACTAACTAGATTTAGATTTCCAGAGCATATTGCCACTTTTGTTGTCCTGGAAATGCTTGGCAAATATATGAAAAATATTTTAAAAGCTGATTACAAGTCTTAACAACGAGTAGGTTGATGTTTCAGAAACTAAGAGGGAAAAGGAAAAAAAAAAAACCTCCAACGATTTGCTCACTGAATTCCTAGCCCCTATTCTTATTACTTTGTGCTTCAGATACTCAAAACCTCAATTACCTACAATAGAGTGTTTCCCCAGAGATTGAAAATATAATCATGAAGTAACAATATGTCCCACAAACATACTCAGCTGAAATATACAATCTAAAAAAAAATTGAGGAAAATGAAAACTTACTGCCACTGGTGTGATACTCACGAATTGTTCTTCTGACTAGCTGGAAACTTAGCTGTTGAAGGTTCCACAAGACTATTTTGGGGGCAACTTAGCATAACTAATTTATTAACTACTTTATAGACTTCTTAAGGAATGAAATGTTTACTGCAGGGCAAAAGAACTTTAAATTTGCAATAGTAATTTTAATAGAAAACTAGACCGCATACATAATGCTTATTACAACAAAGACTTTTAATTGCTTTGTTGGTGGGAAGAGGAATGAGGCTAAATCCAAGGTAATTTAATAAGCATCTGGCAATCTATGTAATGCCAATTACTGAAACTATAATACCATCCTACAGATAGGTATGTACACATTTTTTTTCTTCCGTTCAATTATGTCTGATTCTTGGAGTCTGCATGGGGAAACAATTTTCTTGACAAGGTTTTTCAGAAGTGATTTGCCATGGCCTCCTTCCTAGGACTATGAGAAACTTACTGGCCCAATATTACCCAGCTGGCTTTGTGCCAGTGGAACTAGAACTCATGATCTCTCAGTTTCTAGCCTAATACTTTACCGACTAAACCAAGCGGCTCTCATATGGAAACTACATAATTCCAAAAACTAATCTACAGCCCTCCTGGAATATAGGAAATTAGTATCGCAATGACAATAAGTCATGCTTCCTCTCACATGTGCTAGTTTTCTAGTAATCTAGATTTCACTTTACCTAGAATCAACTTTAGATTTTTTGGATCTCATTCAAGCACTTACATAGCTTGTCATGACTCAGCAGGAAAGAAGAAAAGTTGAGTGTCATCAAATATTGATGACACTAACCTGAAAATTGCCAAATGCCTAAAAATTTCATTGCAACATTATCAAGACCAGAACTCAAGATCTGCTACAACATTCATACAATGGGGCCAAATACAAGCAGTACTCTACTTACAGCTCTTTTGTTTAGTGACCATTTGAAGTTACAACAGCAATAAAAAAAGTGACTTATGACCGTTTTTCACACCTAAGGCCACTGCAGAATCCCCTTTGGTCAGATGATCAAAATTCAGAGTTTGGCAACTGGTATATATTTACAACAGTCGCAGTATCTGGGGTCACGTGATCACTTTTTGCAACCTTTTGACAAGCAAAGTCAATGGGAAACCAGACTCACTTAACAACCATGTTACCAACTGCAGATTAACAATGGTGGCAAGAAAGGCAAAATTCATTTAACAACTGTCTTACTTAGCAATGGAGATTTGGAGTTCAATCATGCTTGTAAATCAAGGACTACCTGTAGAAATTTCCTACTGCCACATTTTGGAAGCAGGTAGAAAAAGGAACGATTGCATTTCCTGGAGACAATCCTTGCTAGTGACTGAATGCAAGAAAGAAAACATCTACAGGCTCGGATGTTTTGTTTTGGAAAAAATACACTTTTAAGAAAAATGTGTAGGTTGCAGATCAGTCCTGCTGCTCAGTTCAGAACTGGTTCTCTACATATCTGAGATTACTTAGCTAATTTAAGCACACGAATTTCACTTAGAACAAATAGAACACATCTTAACTCAGCATGTAGTTTCTTTGTGACTTATTTGTTTGGCACATATGGTACTTACAAAATAAATTACACTAACTGACCCCATTGCTTAGAATCAGAAATAAGATAAACAAAGAACTTTAAATAAAATAATAAAACAACAAATCCTTTTGTTCCTCAACCGTCTTATGAAATGCAAGTGTATAAACATCTAATTGTAATAAAATGATAGGAAGAAATTCTAACCTGGAAAAATAAATCAAGTTGTGGAATAGAAGTATAACAGAACAACAGAGTTGGAAGGGACTAATGAGGTCTTCCAGTCAACCCTCTGCTCAAGCAGGAGACCCTATACCTTTTGAGACATATGTTTGTCCAATCTCTTCTTAAAAATCTCCAATGATGGAGCAACAACAACATCTAAATTTCTGATTAATTGTTCTGTCAGAAAATTTCTCATTATAGGTTGGTTCTCTCCTTGAATTAGTTTCCATCCATTGCTTCTTGTTCTCCCTTCAATAGCTTTGGAAATAGATTGACCCCGTTCAAGTAAGATTACATAAGAATGTATGTAACATGTAAGACTGTGTGTGTGTGTGGTGTGTGTGTGTGTGTGTGTGTGTGTGTGTGTGTGTGTGTATGTTTGGGGAGTACAGTACTGTCCTGGTCAGATGACTGGGAAATACTGGGGCACTATTATTTAACATACCTAGAGCATTTGGGTTCAAAAAGGCTGTCTGGAAATGCAGAAAAAAACAGAAGTAATTGATTAACCACGTGATAGGCTAGCACTGAAGATGGTAATAATTTTATATAATGAGATTGGAATATGTGTAGTCAGTCAGTCAGTCAGTCAGTCAGACATTCTTCTCATTGGAGGGGGGATAAATATATATTTACAAGGTGGCCAAGACTTAGCCAAATTATTTCTTCTTTCTCAAGAAGCATATACAACAAGCAATGATAGTACAATGATGCTGAAGGAATAATATTATCATCTATTGCCACACTGCTAAGAAATTAATATTTTAGATTTTTCTAATATGACCTGTTTTTCTCTCTCCTTATATCATATTTGTTCTGATACAATTCTTCCATTTTTTTACATTTCAAGGAGAACAAGCATTACATATTTATTTTAGCAATAGCAATAGCAGTAGACTTATATACCGCTTCATAGGCCTTTCAGGCCTCTCTAAGCGGTTTACAGAGAGTCAGCATATTGCCTCCAACAATCTGGGTCCTTTTTAAAAATTAGATTTAGTGCATAAAATAAATAAATCTTTGATTAAGTGATTTTATAAATACTATTATATTTCATTGATCTGGCAGTTACCCCCACCCCAACACGCACAAACATACATCTCCCTCCATTTTATTATTTTACTCAACTGATGTCGATAGTTCAAACTTCAGGACTCAGACTAAAACTACTACAATTTTAAAACAAAGGGAGAACATTTCAAAATCCAGAAAGTATAGTATGAAATTTTAGTGTTACAAATTTAAAGCTGCATAATAGTAGCAATTAAACTGCTTAACTAGTCATTATTTCATTATGTTACCACTTCTGCCAAATTTGTAAATTGATTTTTTTTTAAAAAAATTGATAATTAATAATAATCAATAATAATAATTAATAATAATAATTAAAATAATAAGCAAATTATCATACTTCGCAAAATGCAGTGACCTTTACATCAGTTCTGCTTCTGTAAACCATATAATGCACGACTGTTTCCCAATCATGTAGAAACTAGATGGTACAGTATTCAATATTATAAAAATGGGAATGACAGGCAGATTAGCTTGAATTTTTCTCTGCTAAAATCTGAGATTATGTTTGGAAACCAGCCATTTTAAGCTGTGTGTTAAAATTTTCACAGGCAGTGGGTTTAGTCTCTCTCTTTTCTCTTTGCTCCTAGTAATGGCAATAGTATACAATTTGTATAATAAACTAAAGTGGAAGGAAAAGGACTATAATAATCAGATTTGTCCATTCGAATTATAATTGTAGAAATACTGGTGGCCAAAGGTAGACTACTCCTGTAATGGACATACATGCATACATAAACTCATTAACTATATCCATATTCAAAGACTCCATACAAAGGCAAAGGTTTACAATACAAATGATTCTTAAGCAGCAAGAGAGATGATCCTAGAAACACAATCTAGGATTGTACCTTATGAGATTTTCCAGCGTGGCAAAGGTATTAGACAAAATAATTTCAGAAATGGGCAATGCTTGAACAGCAGATAGGAAGAAGAGGAGTTTCTGTGACAATACAATCTCAGGTAAACCTTAATTTGTCAATCTTGACATATGCTGTACTGGAAAAGACAATCACTGTGAGACTATGTAGCAATAGTAGTTAGACTTATATACCGCTTCCTAGGGCTTTCAGCCCTCTCTAAGTGGTTTACAGAGTCAGCATATTGCCCCCAACAACAATCCGGGTCCTCATTTTACCCACCTCAGAAGGATGGAAGGCTGAGTCAACCCTGAGCTGGTGAGATTTGAACAGCTGAACTGCAGAACTGCAGTCAGCTGAAGTAGCCTGCAGTGCTGCATTTAACCACTGCGCCACCTCAGCTCTGTTTGCATTGTAAGAGTTAAAAGGGAAACTAGGCAACCTTATTTTTCACTATACCAAATCTTTGGCCTCCCATCAAAATGTACATACTAATGCTAATTTTATTGATGCACAGAAACTGCCCAGGGGTCTTACATAACAACAGGTAGCTGTTTAAAGCAATTGTTTTAAAATGGAAAATATCCATAACAAGTATTTGTGAAAAAGCAGTGCTGGAAAGCCAGATGCAGATGACTAGATTAAATTTACTAAAAAAACTGATGAATAATAATAGCTCATAGACAGAAACACCAGCAATGTAAAAGTTAATTTGGGAAGAATCACACTGAAAGAGCTTCTTCTATATTGAAGCATAGGATGGTTTTATAACATTAGTAGAATAAGAGCTGAAAGGTACCTCCTTCTCATGAGCAGTTTGTCCTTCTTGTCGAAGAAGTACATAATGGAAGTAAGAAAGGAAAGCAATCTAGAGAAATGAACCTTGCTTTTTAAAATTCTTTTAAATACAGACAATGTGGTGGCATGTGTTCTTAAAGGAATGTACAAACCATATTGTTCCTGCAACAAAACCTGACCAAAGTCCTTTCCCTCAAATATCGATCTTCTTCATCAAATCAATGATACTTATATGAGGGATTAAACAAACAAACACCAATAAAAAAGTATTTTATTTTGATGAATTGTTCCATGTCCTTAAATCTACAAAACTGGGTAAGTTCTAAATTTGAAGTTATGGATCTTTCAATCTATTGCTAGCAAGAATCTCCTCCCTCCCCCCCACAACGATTTAACGATAGCCTGCAAGTTGAAAGGGAAAGTGCAGTCAAGCTTGGCGAAGGAAAACTTTGCATTAATGGAAAAAGAAAACTTTTCATTAATAATATTCAAGCATCACATATCTGAAGCAGGAACATGGATATCTGTACTTCTGGTGAACTCTTCTTGTAGTGCTTCCACCCACTTCTCTGTAGGGTGGCAACACTAAAAATTTATAGACATTTCTTAAGAGCAACAGCCACAAAAGTAGTCATCATGTAATATCTAAGCTGATTTTAACCTTCCTATTTAAGTCAAAGAAATACAATAATCTTGGTTTTACTATATAAATGTAGTTAGCACAGATAGCACTCCCAGAAACAGTAAATTTTATTTGCATAGCACATGCTATAACAAACCAAGAATCAGGGTACTAACATATGTGATTGTGTTTGCAAGCATCAGCACCAATTTCTCCCTAGGAACAGCTGCAAACCAGGCTGTAGCCCCAAGGAAAATATAGTTAACAGACAAAGAAAAATGATTTTGTAACAATCTGACCAATACATAGTGCAAGTAGATGCTAGCATTATTCCCAGAGCCTTGCAGAAACAGGACAGCAAATGAAATATTGAGGGAGTCTTACATTTACATTTGTTCCTCATGGATAAAGGCATAAATTATATAGAATATTTTGAAATCTGCCTTCAAGAATTACTGATGAAATCAGCTAATTTGCAACTGAATTAAAACCTTTCTCACTGGAAAGTTCTGAATTGGTAGATAGGTTATAAGCTAGTTCTACTATATATACTGTATGTGTATACACAGATACAATTTCCATATTTATCTTATTTGTCTGATGCTGGATTTCAATGAAATACTGAGTCATTGCCATAATTTATAATTTCAAAATTAAGGTTTATCTGAAGACAGAACCTGCTATCATCACAAAAACTGATCTCTTACAGTAAAACCTCTGTTTTAGGATAATCCCTGAGAGATGTTTTCTCTCATTAGCTGAACTAATTAGCCTAAAAGAAAGGCTCTACTTATTCTTTCCCCTTCCCATAGCACAGGAAAAAGAATGAAAACCCTATTTCTGACTTCTCAGATCCAGATGGGCCATCTTGAAGTGAGAACTTGTTGGCTTCCTTTTCTTTTATTAAATTTCTCTAATGTAGGTCTAATGGTCTCTTGTCCTCGAGAACTGAGGGAGAAGGGCTCCTGTCATTCAGGAACTTTCTACTCAATAACACTATTTTTTCTTCCTTCCTTCCTTTGTTCAGAAAAAGCTAAATCAGCTTCTATAGCAACTGGCAGAAAAAATGTAGCAACCCCCCCCCCCCCTAAATTATTAACATTTCAATCTGGATTCAAGCCTTATGTTATTGAGTAAGATTTGGGTGCCTAATGGATGACCTAGACAAGGAGCGACGAAGTGAGAATACAATTCCTTTTGATCTTCTTGACTTCCCATGGTTACCTTCTTGAGCACTCTTGAGTGGAGGGTGTTCAGGATACAACATTACAATTCTACTGCTTCTATCTGTGGAAGATGGCATTGGGGACATCTTGGGCCTAATCAGAATGAGTCCCAAAGGGTTCCTTTTTGTCATTAATAATGGGACTGGTGAGGCCTTGGCATGAAATTCCAGAACTGGCAGAACATGCTGTTATTTTGCCAAATGTAACTCCACTGGGCTTACAAAGAGAAAAGGGCATTTTCCAAGATTTTAAAAACTGGATAGCCTCATAGGAGAGAATGCAGTCTTTCAGCATATTTAAGCTTAAGCAGAATTATGAAATGAGTTGTTTTTGATAAAACAATGGCAATATTTGCAAAGCTAATGTTTGTTCTGACCTGACTGCTCTAGAGATTCCTAAACCAAGTTGGAGGAAGTTGAGAGTGTTATACAGTGTCAGAATACTAATGGAACACAAATATGCCTAAATATGCTACAGTTGTCTTCATTGAATACATTTAAGACTACTGAGAAGTAGAAAAATCTGATTTGGACAAATGCTCAGAAAGGAAATTATGTTATAGCAGGTAAACTAGGCTTTGAAGAAAAAGGAGCAGAGAGAAAATGGGGGTCTTGCAAGAACTTTAACCATAGGTAGGTGGTAAATGGATTTTCATTTTATTTAGAATTCTTTTGTGGCTTAGCAAATCGTTATAGACCAGACCGTGGTTCAGTTTAGTAAGAAAATATAAAATATGGATTAATTCAATAAGCAAGTTACATCTGTTGTTTGACTAAGAATGGACGGCTTCAAATACTCCCAGATTTAACTCCATAAACTACTAAACAACTACTGACAGGCAGCTCACAACACATCAATAGTGTGATGGAGAAATCATTATCAGCAAAATAAAAATGATGATTAATTTTCAAAAAGATCTTTCAAAGAAATTTGGACTATTTTGGGCCTTCAAGTCATTTCTGACTCCTGCTAATACCTGAACAAGTCCATGCAGGGTTTTTTTTTGGCAAAATATGCAGAAATGGTTTAAAACTTTTTCCTAAGGCTGTGAAAGACTTACTGGGCCAAAGAACCCAGCTGGTTTTGTGTCCAAGATAGGAATAAAACTAGTCTCCTGGTTTCTAGCTTCGTGCCTTTAAACCACTATACCAAACTGAATGACCTGCTATTATTAGTTATCTGGAAATTCTATAGGCATTCAGAGGCACTTTGTTTTTACTGATCAGTAGAAATAGTTGTAGGTGTCCAATAATCTTCACTTCACTGCCTGTAGATATTATTTTCTCTTTTTGTCAGAAGACCAAGTAAATGAAAATACAGTCAGCTGTGTGTTTGCAATGCTTGTACAGGACACCTAGAAATAGAATGTACAGGAAGTGTCAATAAAATAAAGAAATTATTAATGTCAATTAAACAATTAATCACTTCCAGTGCCAGCCTTCTCACTTTAGTGCTCATTGGGAGAGGTAACAGAGAGTGGATAAACGTAAGAACACAAATGATCCACATGCATTATTTTGTACACGCTTTTCCAATTTCAAAATGATTTTCCATCACACACACACACACACACACTTATAAACCTGAGCCTGAAAGAAAAAGTAAGTTATTCTTATACAGTTGAAAGGGTGTTTTTAATTACTTAATGGTTAGAATGCGGTGCTTCTGTTGACTGACTGCAGTTCAGCAGTTTGAGTCTCGCCAGTTCAAGGTTGACTCAGCCTTCCGAGATTGGTAAATGAAGACCCAGACTTTTGGAGGTAATAAGCTAACTCTGTAAACTGCTTAGTGAGGGCTATAAAGCACTGTGAAGTGGTATGTAAGTCTAAATGCTCTTGCTATTGCTTACTGATTTTTATTACCAAATATAAACTGCAGCAAGAGGCACAAAGTGGAAGTAGTCTCATGAAGCAAAGAACACTAATGGTTATTGTGTATTCAGTCACTGAATCCATGCACAGACAATATGGTCTTACTAGTGCTCACAACCGTCCATGGTAATACTATCCTTATGGAACTGAACAAGAAATGTATGCAATTGTGAGATCTGTTGTCTGGTTATGGTGGGGAAAGTAATTGAAGGTAAATATTTCAATGTAAACATTACAATATAGCTGAAAGTTGCAAAAAAATGAGTAGAAATCCCCCACAATTTCCCATTAACCATTCTTCAACAAGATGCCTGACTTCCAAACTTACAAACCTTCCTTTTCAAATGTTAATGGAAACTTTGGGAAACTTACATGTACTGTTGGAGCAGTCTGCATCTGCCTCGCCCACAAGATTTCTGCATACATCATCACACTTCCAGTCCAGATCCTAGGCCAGCTATTTTTTTCTACTACAAGCTTAAGTGAATAGAGTCTGCACAGCAGTAAGCCTGTTACCAAGGACACACTATGATCAGACCACATATTATAGTTCAACTAGCTCAGAATGACAGGAAGGCATACTATAAGGTCCAGGACTTCAATTAGTCCAAAGGAAATCCGCCTTTTATAAGAGTGTTTTAAATCATAATAAAAATATTGAGATCAATAATATGGGCCTATTTGGTAATGATGGTGGTATATGGAGATTGTGATTTAACACGTAAGAGGACCGAAAGGGAAGCATGAATGAAATGAAATAAATAATTATAGGTATGCTGTGTGTTAACAAAACTAAGGAGAGCAGCGAAAAATATAATGGATCTGAACGTCAATCTTTTTAAAAGGATGCTCGATGGAATACTGACGTGAAAGGATGAGCCTAGATATGTCTACATTAACATGTAGATGAGGAAGCAAATATGCTATCCAAATAAGTGCTTGTCATCGTATTCATTCTTTCAAGCTAAAACATTTTTCTTGCCAGGTCAACACCTGGTGACTTTACATTGGGTTTTCTTGGCAGCAATATTAGGTGCTTTACTTGGCATGCAAAAGAAATCAATGCTTCTCATGAGAAACATATTCCATGTCTTCCAAACGTGCTTTACAGTATGATCATTGGAAAACATGTGGCTGCTTTAAGATGTTAGGTTCAAACACTAATATTTATATTCTCATAACGCCAAAGCATTTTCTGAAGATCCAATCAAAATGAAGCAAAGGATAAGAGGACAGGATGCTACGCCTAAGAAGTGATCACCATTCCTTGAAATAGTAATGTGGATAATTCAGCAAAAAGGCTTTTGATGGCAAATAAAGCCATTTCTTATGGTATAAAAAGGTTCCTTAGGTTCCCCATGTATAATTCATACCAGGACTGCAGCAAATGTTAAAGTCCAAGTAACTGCCCAGGAAGGATTGCTTAGCTGGCAAAAGATCCTACCTACTATGCATGCCATTTGGGCCTTTGGTAACCCTCTGTCAGCACTTCCCAGACCATTTAGAAGACCATGAAACTATCTAGAATACATGGAATTCTACAAGCACTCAGTTGACAACTTATATTGTAACTGAACTGGAAATACATTTATATCCATCTTCTAGATCTTGTATATTCTCAGAGTGACTTAACAATTAATGTCAATAAAAAGGAATCTTTTTAAAAAATTATATGAAACCCCAATATAGAGGCCAATACATACAAAATTGTAAAGACTCTCACAAACTGAGTAGTTTGCCATTAATTTTCTGATTTTTCTCCCTTTCACGTATTGGGCATTTTCTGAGATCAGCCAAAGTTGGCTAATCATTGCCCTTAGCTGGACATGGATTCTTTTATAGGAACTAAAAAAAAAAGCATTATGTATTAAAGCAGCTTTTAATACTAATGCCAAGAGCTTTTGACAATATAGGAGGAAGAGGGAAGTAATACAAATATTCAAATAGATTAAAACAAAATATAGGAGATCACAGGAAGAAACTATCTTTTTCTTATATGAAATAAAAGAGCCAAACATGTCTGATTCAGTAGTTTCTATGATTAGCTTTTGCAAAAGGGCACCATAAAAAAGAACCATATTGAGAAATTGTTAACCTCTCTCATTATTAAATTTATTAAAGAAGGTAAAATCTGATTTGTTTTGCAGAAAAAGAAGCCCTGAGGCACCCATTGCAATCCAAGAAAACTGTTTTAGGGGACAATTGTTTCAATTATAATGCAACCTTTTTTGGATCTTACAAGAATACATTCCTGCATCAAGGTTAATTAACTAGGAGGGGGGAAAATCACAGAAGCATTTTACAAAGGACCTGAGATAAATTCAGTAACCAATTAAATATTGCCCTTATATATGGCTACAATCTGCTTCCCTGGTGCCCCCATTTGTTTGAGTTCACCCTGAATGATCTTTCCTCATCAGTTTGCACTTTATTGTACTGAGTCAAACCTGCACCATGGCATTAACATTCTCCTTGGCAGCAAAAATGCACCAAAGCTTCAGAAGAATTTTCTGATGCCATCACACATTACTAAACAAAGCTGAAGAAAAGCAGTTGATTGCTTTTATGGTAATGATTATGGAGAGAGGTCAGGAAAGGGAGCTACATTTGATAGGCCAGAGAGCAAAGAATAATAACAAGATTCAGAGTTTCCATTGCCCATAAAGAAGTTGAGGCATATTTTGTTGCCTCTTGGTATTTTTCTCAAGTATCTTTGTGAATTAAAATGGCTGACTAGATTTGATCAATAAAAAGTTACTCTTTCCAATACAGTCTGAACAAAGTACAAATCTGCAACTTAAGGTTTAGAACTCAAGAAGCATGTTACGTAGTACGAAACAGATTATTATGCTATTATTTTCTTTCTATTTTATTCAACGCACATGGCTTTTCTTTTCCTCCGAAGGAACTTTTTTTAACACCACTGCACAAGATCTTCTATCTAATGCTTTTCATATATTTTCTTTTGAAAATTTCTGAGTTTGTCACAAACTACATTTAAAAAATAAAATGTATTGGCCACCCATCTTACCCCAGGGTAAGTCAGGGAAGTTGTGGTATTTAATGGCTTTTAAATAATTTTAAATGAAATTTAATACTGGCCTGTCACAAAAGGCTAGGCATTATTTTTAATCAGAAATTGTTCCTGGCTATGAATAGTTGTAGAAAAACATATGAAAGTTTCTACACATGCCACAGCAGCAAGGCTTTATATACTAATGATGGAAAAACTGACATTGCTTATTGTGGAAGAATGGATGGTGAAAGTAATGGAGCTGGCTGAAGTGGCAAAATTGACAGCTTTTATCAGAGAAAAGACACTGATTAATTTTAATGCTGACTGGAAACTTGTTTTGGACTTTTCATGAACAAAAAAAATGAAATTATGATATTTGGATTTAATGCTTGGGTAGCAAAAATGGTAAACTTAAAGTAAATTTATAATATCTGATGTAAAATAAAGTTGGAAGTCATTTCTTTCTTTCTTTCTATTTTTTTTCTTTCTGCACTTTTGGCTTTGTTTCTTTTTTCACTCTGTACTATTTGCTTTTTCATACTTCAATTATTAGTTTACTAGTTTGTATTCCCTTATTTGAATTTTTAATATTCATAAAAGGAAAATGTTCCTAGGTTAAATTATATTTGTAATATATTCCCAGTAGAAAGAGCCTAGTTCCTTAAACATAAAAATCAGTCAGCTTGTGATTCTGTGGCAAAGTATTCTGCCGTGTTCCTACTGCTTCTATCTCTTTTGTGTCTGACCAAGATAAAGGAAAATGGAGAACTTAGTCAGCAAATTATATTTCTCCTCATCAACCATCTTGCAACTAACGGCCATGATTCTCCATATACTTACTCTTAAAAGAGCAGATATGTTTTGAATTAAATATGCCATGCAGGTAAAACTTGAAAAATTAGAATATCGCGCAAAAGTTCATTTATTTCAGTAATGCAACTTAAAAGGTGAATCTAATATATGAGATAGACTCATTACATGCAAATCAAGATAGTTCAAGCTGTGATTTGTCATAATTGTGATGATTATGACTTACAGCTCATGAAAACCCCAAATCCACAATCTCAGAAAATTCGAATATTGTGAAAAGGTGCAATATTCTAGGCTCAAAGTGTCCCACTCTAATCAGCTAATTCAGCATTAAAACCGGCAAAGGGTTCCCAAGTCTTTAAATGGTCTCTCAGTCTGGTTCAGTAGGAATCACAATCATGGGAAGACTGCTGACCTGACAGTTGTGCAGAAAACCATCACTGACACTCTCCATAAGGAGGAAAAGCCTCAAAAGGTAATTGCAAAAGACGTTGGATGTTCCCAAAGTGCTGTATAAAAGCACATTAATAGAAAGTTATTTGGAAGGGGAAGTGTGGAAGAAAAAGGTGCACAAGCAGCAGGAATGACCGCAGCCTGGAGAGGATTGTCAGGAAAAGGCCATTCAAAAGTGTTGGGGACTTTCACAAGGAGTGGACTGAGGCTGGAGTCAGTGCATCAAGAGCCACCACACACAGACGGATCCTGGACATGGGCTTCAAATGTTGTATTCCTCTTGTCAAGCCGCTCCTGAACAACAAACAACGTCAGAAGCGTCTTACCTGGGCTAAAGAAAAAAACGGTTCACCGACAAAAGGGCGAACAACAAAACCGCGCCCGACTAAACCGCATCGCTGACATCATCAACAGGGCGACAACAGCGCGGAGACAGAAGCGCACTGTAAAAGTAACCCTAAACCTAAACTTAACCCCTAACCCTAAACCTAACCCTAAACATAACTCTAAACCCAACCCTTAACCTAACGCTTAACCTAACCCTTAACCTAACCCTAACCCTTAACCTAACCCTAAACTTAACCCTAAACCTAACTCTAAAGCTAACCCTAAACCTAACCCTTACCTTAAGTTAAATCGGCTTTCTTTCGACGTGCTATTGTAAAGCACCCTTCTTTCTCCGCGCTGGCTGTTGTCGCTGCGTTGATGACATCAGCAACGCAGTTTAATCGGGTGCGGTTTTGACATTCGCCCTTTTGTCGGGTCACAGAAAAAAACAGACCTGGTCTGTTGCTCAGTGGTCCAAAGTCCTCTTTCTGATGAGAGCAACTTTTGCATCTCATTTGGAAACCAAGGACCCAGAGTATGGAGGAAGAATGGAGAGGCACACACTGCAAGATGCTTGAAGTCCCGTGTGAAGTTTCCACAGTCTATGTTGATTTGGGGAGCCATGTCATCTGCTGGTGTTGGGTCCACTGTGCTTCATTAAGTCCAGGATCAATGCAGCTGTCTACCAGGAGATTTTGGAGCACTTCATGCTTCCTTCCGCAGACGAGCTTATGGGGATGCTGACTTCATTTTTCAGCAGGAGGTGGCACCTGCCCACACTGCCAGAAACACCAAAAACCTGGTTCAATGACCATGGGATTACTGTGCTTGATTGGCCAGCAAACTCGCCTGATCTGAACCCCATAGAGAATCTATGGGGCATTGCCAAGAGAAAGATGAGAGATGTGAGACCGAACAATGCAGAAGAGCTGAAGGCCACTATTGAAGCATCTTTGTCTTCCATAACACCTCAGCAGTGCCACAGGATGATAGCTTCCATGCTACGCCACACTGAGGCAGTAATTGCTGCAAAAGGGGCCCAAACCAAGTACTGAGTACTTATGCATGCTTATACTTTTCAGAGGTCCGATATTGTTCTATGTACAATCCTTGTTTTATTGATTGCATGTAATATTCTAATTTTCTGAGATTGTGCATTTGGGGTTTTCATGAGCTGTAAGCCATAATAACCACAATTATGACAAATCACGGCTTGAACTATTTTGCTTTGCATGTAATGAGTATCTCATATATTAGTTTCACCTTTTAAGTTGCATTACTGAAATAAATGAACTTTTGCACGATATTCTAATTTTCGAGTTTCACCTGTATATCCCTATTATGGTAAAATATTGTGTAATGTGATTCGTTCTTAAGAGTATTCTTACAAAAGGCATAAATGTAAGAATGTAAAACTCTTGTAAGAATACTCTAAGAATCATCATATTACATAATATTTTTACCCTAACAGGGATAAATGGCATATTTAATCCAAAACACATCTGCTCTTTTAAATAAGTGAAGTTCAGTATTTTTTCCTGTAATTTTAAATGTTTAGCTTTTCAAAATGGAGAACACTTTTTGAGTTGTAAGAGAAAAACTGAGGATTATGACTCTACCAGTAGATTCAGTGGTAATTTCTATACTAGTGACTTAGAGCATCATCTAGCCTCCATTGACATGACCTAAAGCCTGCCTGCTATTTTTGGCAAAATAATGGTTAGATGGCTAAAGAAGATCCTATACAATAAATTACAATAATATAAAAGAAATATTTCTTGAACTGATGTATTTCATTCTTGCTCGTTCCCAATCCAATGAAATGTTCATTTTATTTATGATGGGAACATACAGATTAAGTAATTATTTTAAGGAATCATGGTACTGCAAAGTTTGGGAACCTCTGTTCTAAGCCATTCTTGGCAAGAATTTGGCTCCAAATCATAATTAATATTGTGGGTAAGGTAGAAAGTTAAACTATAAACTGAAAACCATGGTAATAATAAAGGTTAACTAATTGTTAACTTCTTCTTCCTGCCATCATACAATAGAGTGGTTATACAGAATTACTGCTTTGGTGGCAGAATCTCTTTTGCTGTGATTACATTTTCATCCCCTCAGGTGAATGGAAGATTCTGTTAAGAAACAAAAGACTGTGGGAAGCATGCGCTGATTCCAAGCACTGTGGAGGCACTGACTCCATAATCAGAAAAACTGGAAATTACTGGTACCAGTCAGTGCAAAGGTGGCTGGGATACCAGCCAAGTAAAGCTGCAAATTGCTGATGATATGTTTCCTAGTGTTTTGGCTGAACTCCCATCAATCTATCAAAGGTAGAATAGACCCACTTTTCTTGTATGTTTGTATCCATTTGCCATTATAGTTATCAGTTAAAAATTTAAGAGCTTAAAATTGCATAATACTGATTAAAATTCTGCTGTAAAATAATGAATGCAATCTAACTAGGGCTGCAGCAGTATGTATCATTGGAGAAACTACTTTATCCTAAGCTCTGACTAAAACACTATAGCCAAATAATGAGAGACCTAATTGATGCAAAATCTAATTATATTTGATATCCTAAGCTCAATCCTCTGAGGTATCTCATTTTGCCAAGATACTTAGAACCTCTGCCTCATTGTACATTAAGGGTCCGTTAGGGCCTCCCTTCTTTTCGGCTCTCTGCTTTCTCTAAGGAGATCTTTCCCAATTTAGAAAATATTTTTATTTATTTTGCCAAACTCTATTCTGCATACCATTAGTAATATGACTGAGAAACATTTATTTAAGAAATGAACCATTAGTAATCCCTTACAGGTATGCATGCCCTCTTAACTATCCAGAGTTACAGAAAAGCCTACCACTTCTTTAACTTAGGCTTGAGTTTCACTTATAGTATTGTGAAATTAATTGCATGTCAAAGTTACTCCTATTTGTGGATTTCATCAGAATACTTTTAAAAGCATAAAAATGAATGTAAATCCTGTATTTCATGGATATTAAATTCCCACTATGTACTGTACAATGAAGATTCTAAATAAAATTGACAGGTATAGTGTAGTGGTTATAGTATTGGGCTGAATGTAGAAAAACTTGTTCAAAACCACTGGGTAACTTTGGATAAGTCAGTTTATTTTCAGCATAACCTACCTGACAAGGTGAAAAGGAAAGGAGTGCAAAGTACACTATATTAAACTCTTGAAGGGCAAGTCCATCAAACAAATACATAGATAAAATACAATTGTATTTTCAGTTCTCATAGAAATCATTTCTGATCACAAATATAATCACCATAGTATATATGTTCTGAAAAAAATCTTACAACACAATAATACATGGTTTGTATTAAAAACTATGTATGTATATACCGTCTTCCCCAAAAGACCTATCCTGAAGCTTGATTTTTATTTGTGCACCTAATATAAGCCCTACTCAAATAATAGCCCTTGTTAAGACGCCACCCACTCCATCCCACCATCTGGTTGCACAAGGTGGGCGAGGCGCATGCATAAAAATCAAGCTAGGGTGGGGGAAGGGGAGCTGCTCCATGTGCCCTGCACCCGCTTACTTTAGAACCACTGCAGCCAGGCCTCCCACACCCTGACACCTGTCACACAGCTGCCCCAATTTCTTCTGCAACTGCTTGCAGCTGCTTGTGGCCAGACACCACGTGATGCATTGTACTGGTGCTGCTGCTCATGGCAGGCTGCATGGCTCATCATGTCAGTGCCGCTGCTCATGGCAGGAGGCTGCATAGCATATTGCTCCGGTGCCATTGTGACAGGAGGTCACGTGTTGTGCTGTTGCCGTTACTTGTGTACACAATGGTGCAACGCAGCACTGGGCAGCATCGGTGCAACAAACCACGCAGTGTCTGGCTGTGAGTGACTGCAGAGGTCAGGCAGCAGGTGCCAAGGCATGGAAGGTGCAACAGATGTCAGGGCATGGAAGGCCTGGCTTCAGCGATCCTTAGGTAAGCGGATAAAACATCTCCCAAAATAAGACCTGGTGCTTATTTTGGGGCCCAAAACAAGATAAACCAGGTCCTATTTTGGGGAAAACACAATATGTATGTATGCATGTAATTATGTATGAAATAACCTGGTCAATTTGGAAAACTAGAAATATAGTTTCTAGTTTCTAACAAGAAATATATCCTATGCGATAGGCGAGCTAAACAGGAATCTATTATTTTGAAATGCAGAATTGTAAGAAAATGTATGACCAGTAGACATATACTTGTATACGTCATGTGCCAAAAGGTCCAAGTAATATGATAAATTTAAGAAGCAAAACATATAATTCCCCCCCCCCCCAAATGATCAAGTATCACAGGGCTCATCTATTACTGCAATATACCAAGAAAATCTTAGTCCACTGAACGAAACAAGCTTACGTAGATTTCTGACTGCTGAAGTGGCCCTGAACTTTCTGAAAGGTTTGTTTAGTTACCAAACGTTATGAACATTAGTTTTATACAAACCTGTAGCCACAGAAATCAGTAAGATTCATCCCTCTGAAGTTGGAGAAGGCATTCTGCACCTCTGACTAGAAATTGCAACACTGAAAACACTGAAAACTTTCTCCTGCTGCACCATTAAATTCTGAAAGCAATAATTCCTGATGTCACGAACTAGGAGGACTTTGGACCTTCAGAATATTAAGCATTCTTGGTCTTCAATCATATACCCAAGTCCAGTAATTCTACACAACGGTTCTGGAGGTAATTTTTTTAATCCTTTCCAGCTGTTGGCAAGAAATTGGAGTTAGGGGCTTCTTCTACAACTGCATCCTATAGTACAGTGATGGCGAATCTATTTTTCCTCGGGTGCCAAAAGCACGTGCATGTGCTATCGGGCATGCCCACATCCATAATTATAATGCCCCCCATGTTATGCCCACCTGTGCATGTGCATGCGACCCCCCCACTGCCCCCGTGCATATGCACATGGCTTTCTTGAAGCCTGGGAGGGCAAAAAACAGCCTCCCTGCTCCCACAGGCCCGCTGGAGGCCAGAAACTGCACATTTCCTGACTTCCGGTGGGCCCATTCTTTGCCCTCCCCAGACTTCAGGTTTTCCTCAGATATGGCTCCATGTACATACATGCCATAGTAAATAAATCCTATAGTAAATAAATCCTACTAGTTTCAAAAGAGTTAGTAAATATGTGAAAAAATGTGAAAAGATAACCAATTTCGTTGTATTTAAGTACAATGACAATAAAGATTATACTTTTTAAAAAGATAAGGTAAGAATAGCTACAACATAAAACATATGCAAGCAAGAAGCATTTAATCTGCCCTATGCTCCATTATTTTTTCTGAGACAGATGCCAGCATAAGATTGGATTATTTGTTTCCTCCATAATCTGAACTCTCAGGGATGTGGTCCAGATATGTCTTTGCATGCTACATATCAAATGCTAAATATAGTTTTTGGAAATAAAGGTATTACAGGATTCCATTAGTTTTAAAATTCTAGTTTTGCACAGGAAAAGTCTCACGCATGAGAAAGTTTTCTTTGTAAAATCAGAACCACAACTTTTCATCCTAAGGTTACAAGAAACATTTTGGTGGTATAAGGTTCAAATGGTCAGACCAAAGCAAGCAAATTATTAGTTAAATAAATGCTCTGTATGTAAGCACTTTTGAATTTTAATGTAACATAGATACTGTGGACATTAAAACATTCCATTTTCAATCATAAGATCATTTCATTAAATTTCACCATAATCATGTTTTAAAAAAGAAATTACATCTTTAGATGAAACTTTTTCAAATAGACAATCTTGTACAGTATTCCAGTTTGAGTGGCAAGTTGTAATGCAAAATTTAGATAGTACAGAATGTAAAGATAAATGCATTTCTTATATCTTGGAAATGTGAATTAAATTTGTTTGCTTACAGATATAGTTCACAGAAACAACAGGTATCTATAGCATAAATTCTAATTCGTAAGAACCTAATTTGACAGAAAATGTGAAGGAAAAATATCTCATTTTTTTCAATATTTAAGGAAGCTTTATTAATTTAGTTTTAAATTTTGGTTCACAGAGCATTTCAATTAAAGCACATTTTGATGCAACTCCAGTTACTGTCAACCTATTGAATTTACTACCTGAAAGTTGCACAAAGTAAACAAAACTTTCCGGATAAAGTAAATGAAACAATCTTAATAAGTTCAACTGTGCTCCGTATCAATCCATTTAGCCTGCTGCCTCTTTTTGCTCTGTGCTCTAAGTATAAATTCAGTCATGCACTATGGATCTAGAGAGGACTCAATGTTCAGCTCAGATGGAATTCCCAAGCAATTCTAAACGGAGAACTTAATTGTGCATTATTCAAGAGGTGACAAGAGCAGCTTCGCTAAAAGCAATAGCTGCAAATAGAAGGTGAGTTAGAAAAAAAGTCTAAAGCAAAGAGGAGTAGAAATTAAGTTCCATTTAAGTTGTGCAAACAATGTGTGCAATTTTTCATGGACAGCTCTGGATCAGCACCTTTAAGGAAGACATAGAC
The DNA here is from genome assembly GCF_009769535.1 of Thamnophis elegans. Classification (NCBI taxonomy): domain Eukaryota; kingdom Metazoa; phylum Chordata; class Lepidosauria; order Squamata; family Natricidae; genus Thamnophis; species Thamnophis elegans. Next base: position 45,116,214 of record NC_045545.1, read on the forward strand.
AAAGAACAGAAGAATGTGTGCATTAATCCAGCACTATTGGTTTGTGGTTAAGGCAGCAGGTTAGAAACTGGAATCCTGAATTCTAGTTCCACCCTAGACCCAAAAGCCAGCTAGGTGACCTTGGGCTAGTCATTTTCTCTCAGCCTTTGGAAAGAGGCAATGGCAAACCACTTCTGGAAAACCTTGCCAAGAAAACTGCAGGGATTTTATCCAGGCAATCTCAGAGAATAGACATGATCCAAGGGAAGAAAAAAAGAAAACCCTGCAATGATGTAACAGGAACATACTTGGGGGTTTATGATACAAAGATGCAGCCTGGAACAGCACCCAAACTACGAAAGTCACATTGTCACAAAGGATGTTTCCGAACTTCAGAAGGGTAGTCCTGTCTGAATCCATTGTTATGAGAAAGTTAACGTTTAATCTTGTAGAGGACAGTCCGTGTGGATCCCGGCCCCACATTGCTTCTAGCCAGAAGTGTGATAGTGGTGCAGGCAGTATCACACCACAGGCACCAAGTTCCAATTTAAATATCCTGCCTAACCGCAGGGTTTTCCAGCAGGGAGGGAAAGGAGGAGGATAAATGCCTTAATACAGCTGAGGTACCTAGTCCCGCCTGGGCCTGAAAGACTGAACACCCCGGGGCGCTTCCAGCAGTTTACAAGAATCCAAAGCTCCCATATAACCTGAGCCACCGCCTGCCCAGCTCCAGAGTCCCGTCCTCTCTTTCTCCTTCGTGGAAGTTTTCCTCCCCCCCCCCTTTTCCCTCTTCCTCGATTGGTGCCTGCCACCCCCCTTTCTGTTTTCGGGGCCGGGTCTCATTCCCAGCCCCACTCCTCCGGGACAAATCCAAAGGGCAAGAGCTCCTCGGGGCATGTGCAGAGGGCTAAGTCAGCCACACGCCCCAGTCCCATCCCAGGAGGTCAAGAGGAAGGAGTTTCCCCATTGAAAGGGCATGACTTTCAGGGGACGCCAGTCCCCGGCCGGCACTTCACTTCTCCTTTCCAGGCCCGAGTCGAATCCGATTCCGCCCCCCACCCCACCCCACCCCAACCCGAGAGACCCCACCCCACCAAATGCCTTTTCTTCCCCCCGCCCGAGTTTGCTGCTTGTCCCCCGGCTGCCCGCACCTTCTTGGGCGCCTTGGTGACCGTGGACATGAAGGAGTATTTCTCCGCGTCCTCCATCTCCTTGGCTTGCTTCAGCTCGTCCCCTGCGGCAGCGTCTGGCACGGAAGACATGCTGGAGGGAAGCGGGCAGGAAAGGGGCCGATCGCCCAGGCCGAAGAACCGGACGGCTTCCCCTTCGCGGGCTCCTCCGCGACCTCCTTCCACGATCGCCGAGTCTGCAGCCGCCGCGCTCCGGCAAGGGGCGGGGCCAGGGCAGCACCTGCGTCAGCACGCACCCGCGGGATCGCCCCACTCGCGCGCTAGGCTTTCGGGCACGAGAGGCCCGAACGCAAGGGCCGGGCGCCGAGTCTCTGCAGCGCCTCCTGGCGGAACTTGCGCTCATCGCTGCTCTCGGGAGTCCTGGAGGTCCTTTTGTTTCGCCGTATGAAAAGAAAAAGAGAGGTGCCCGACATCCAGATCCAGAAATCCTTTTCACAAGGCAAAAAGGAAGAAGGCGGACAAAAATGCCCATAAGATGTTGCGAAAAGTTGTGGTTGTGTGTGTGTGTGTGTGTGTGTGTTGGGGGGGGGAGGTTATCTTAGTGGATAGTGGATGCATAGGCTCAGTAGGAGACTTACCGATCCATTATGTTTGCTATAAGAGCCTAGCCCTTAAATAATTCTGAATCTTATTAGGTCTTTTTTTAAATCAGTTTATCAATTACTTCTATATAGATAATGATAGAAGTAGCCTATGCATCAATTATTCTTTACACAATATTGTTGGTGAAGAGCCAATTTGATATGTCATTTTCAATAATGGAAAAGGAATTAGAGGTTCCTTCTTTTGCATAGACATTAGGGAGAGATAACTTCAATATTAAAATCTTCAATAGTTCTGTCTTATTATTATTATTATTATGTCTTATTCAAGAATAAATGATTATTTGGACATTTGAGTCCATTGTAATAACATAGTTTAGGGCGTGTTAGAGATTAATAATGAGATTAATGTTTTATTTAGACATATACATTGTCCCATCAGTGTGGCTTTTCAGTAAAACATTATTATATGTTTTAATTCAATTATGAAACAAGCTTTATTAGTCTAAGATGTTCCTATTTCCATATTATTGAAATTGACAGATTGGATTCTTCAGGCCCTTGCTTTCACTAAAAGAGCTGGGCAGGTGGCTCTTTCACTCTGTCCACTTAATCACCTGAAAGCTCACTTAACAACTGAAACCAAAAGTGCTAAGATTGTTGTCACTGAGCAAAGCAATCACATGGCCATCTTGCTTAACAACTGCTTCACTCAATGACCAAGATTCCAGTTCCAATTGTCAGAAATCAAGGATTACCTGTATTAATTATCTTGTCCTTGTTTTGAGGCCTGATGTGAAACTTGTCTCTATTAATTCTTTTTACATATTTTTTACAAAATCTAATTGTCCAATGATGAAAGAAATGTCCTTCTGGGTTCAGCTCCAAGTGGGGAAAAAGACACTGGAGACATGGAGGTTGCTTGGAAAGATGGTTTATTGGTGGACAGGGCCACATGGCTTGAGCCCTGAACAGAAAATGTGATCACATGCTTCAATGTTGGTGGAGAAGAAGTGAAGTGCTGAGGGAGGGGCTTGCTAGGCTTTTTATAAGCTGTTCAGCTCCACCTCTCTGTTTCCTGTTCCTGTGTAAGAAATGTAATCCGATTGGTTGTCAGAGTCCCATGGGGCCATGCAGGGGCTACTCTCTAGGCTGTGTTTTGAATCCAGATTTGGTTTAAATTCTCAGATGCCATGTGGTCAGTTGGATAAAGTTCCTTAATCCCTTCACCCTGGAGCTGCAGTGGAGAAGTCTTTATTATGTAAAAGTGGACAAGCTTGGCCTTCTTAATGGCCCATTAACAGTGGGGATGGACAGGAAGCTACAGGCAACTATTCTGTCTTTTAAAACATGTTTCTTTCTTTTCATATCCAGAGAAATATTCTGCCTTTTCAATATTTCCTAGGATATTTCATTTTTCTGGGAGAGGGCTGGATGATAACTTCCTACAATCCCTCCTTTTTTTTCCAAAACATGTGAGTGGAACGCACATGTTTTTGACAAAAAGATTAAGATTGCCAATTAGTATCAGATATCACTTTCTGTGAGCTTCCAGACAGGTTTTAAGCAAGCAGAAATCCCAAAATTATTCACACCCATGCTTTCCTTCAAGTTACAGGCTGCCCATTTCGAAGGGATGGTTCTTGAACCTGCCCTAGCTCTTATTTTAGTGAGGCCAAATTGAGTTTAGCTAGTGTGCAATCCAGGCTATTTAGTATTTGTAAAATTACACACAATGAGCCTGGGGACTCCTACTCATGAGACCACCAGTGTAACATATCCTGCTTTACTGGGCAGCGTGGTTTTTTTTTAATCACAGTGAGGGCTTGGGTTTTTTGGGAGGAGATCCTCTCTGCTAGCTCTTCAACTGGGGGAATTGCCTGAGGGGAATTGACCCTCCCCCAATGGGATTAAAAAGGGAGAAATCACTGTTTAGGCTTTTGTGCCAGAGCAAAAATCAACCTAGGAAAAACTTTGTGTGGAGGAGATCTAATTTCAACCTAATTCTGTGTAGGCTCTCTCCCTCCCTCCCTCCCTCTCTCTCCTTCTCCCCCCTCTCTTTTCTTTGTGTGTGTGTGTGTGTCTGTGTCTGTGTAGCTGCTTCTACAATACAGAAAATACAGACATTTTGGACAAAATTTCCCTCTCACTAGACAAACATCGAAGGGGTTCAGAACTTGCTGTGCTAGCCATTCTCAAATACAATTCTTACATGAATACATTAAATTGATTACAATATAAATGAGACAAGAAAGAAACCTTACAATGAATTTCTGTGAAGGAAGCAAAGAAAGAAAACTTTAGGATCAATTTTCACCCTTCCCCATAGTCTTTACAGCTGTCTTCTGGGGATAGAAGAGAGTCTTTTGATCTTTACTTCTCCATCTCAGGGTCCGTTCTTTCATATCTGCTGGATGGCATTAGGCTTAGCTTGCTGATAAGAGTGGTCAGTCAGGTTTGGTAGAGTCTGTCCCAGGCTTGGCTAAGTTTTTTTCCCCTCATGTCAGGTTTTATCAGGATGCAATCACCAGCAGCCAATTCAAGAGTTATGGTTTGAGCTAGCAGTCCTTTATTTCTGAGGTGAAGAAAAAGAGAGGCCAAGAATACAGTTCTTTACAGACATATCTTTAGTCTCATGTTGTGGAATCTCACCCATTCTGTCCAAGTGTGGAAATCGAAACATTATTCCAGAAGGCAGACAATGTAAATTTCATGGAACATGACATTCCCACTGCCTCTACGATTGAAACACTTTTGCAATAAAATGTGTGAATTTCCAAAAGGGACAACAATTCGTTTTGCAAACAAACAAACAAACAAATATCATAGGGTAGAGCATCTTGACTCATAAGCTTTTAAAAATGCACTCAGGTGTAAAAGAGGAAGGGAAGAAGCACAGCTTTTTAAAAATGCAATTAAAAAAAGAGGTACTTTGAGTCAATACTCCAAATATTAGATTCCATTCAGATGGAAGCAAATTCTCATTAAGTATGTTAAAACATTTACAAATGTAAGCAAAATATCTCAAAATCATTTCTTTTTATAGGTTTAATTAAGCATTTAAACCTGAAAAATTTCCAGAAGAAAAAAAATCAAAATTGTATTCAGAGCAGAAAAGGAAATGTAGTTGCATAATGTTTATATGCAGATGAAAAGATCACAACAGTGAAAGGTAAAGGTGCAGGAGCAGGTCACCCATTTACTCCAAATTTCTCAGGAGAGAGAGAAAAAAATGGTTAAAATGAGCAGAAAAACTTCATCCCCCTTCAATGTCCCAAAAGGAAGGAGGGAAAGAAGGGGGGGATGCACATAGGCATTCACAGGTATCTCTGGGGGCATTTCATACACACGCTCATTGTAAAATGAGCAGACACTCACTCTCCCCGCCTTTCCTGCTTCCCTCCAAAGAATGACCCAGAAGGAAGAAAGGGGGGGGGGATTCACACAGGCAATCACAGGTCTCTGGATCCCTTCACTTATCACTCCCTGGGGCATCGGGAACACTTATTCACAATCATACTGCAATCAGACATTCATGCTTGCTCATGCCAAACAATCATTATGACTATTTCAGGAAGCTTTTTTCACAAGCCACCAAGCTTCATTTTCTTTTATTAGAGGATCTCACCCTCCCTTCAGGTTTGGAAATGATAACACACATGCATATAAACACATATACCATTAAACAATGTTGCAACTTACTGTTTCTTTATATGAAAAGGAATTAAAGTACATTCATACCAACTTTTACCATCAACATACTCACATTTGCACTGCAATCAGACTGCTTGTGTAAATTAATTTCACGTACAAAAATCCCATTTCATTCTTTCTTCATGCAAAGCAGTTATTACAATTATTTCAGGGAGCTGTACATAAGTCAATGAGTTCTATTTTCTCTTATTAAGGGATCTCAACTTTCCTCCAGGTCTGGAAATAATTACACACACACACACACACACACACACATGCACACATACCATGGAGCTTCTGTCCAATGTTCCCTCTAATTTTTTTTCAGTGTGGGAGGAAAACTATAGTGTTTGAGCGGCACATTTTCATGCCTGAGCACCTGAATTTTTTTCACAGATGTCACCCAAGACAACAACGAAAGAGGTGTTATATCAAATCAAACTAATAAAAATTTAAAATGAATAAACTGTAAACAAATAAATTTAGAAATATTTGTTCAAAAGCAAACTCACTGCAATTATCTTTTTAAATTCATTTTGGATTAAATAAAAAAGAGCTTTGAAATGAATATATAAATGGCACTTAATACTGGTAATATTAAAATAGTAAATGTTTAATATACTTCATTTTAATGAATTTCACTTGATATACTTCATTTTAATGTATTATATGCAATTTGCTATTTTAAATAAAATGATTAAAATCCCCATGCATAAAGTCTCATTCACATCTAACAGTTTTCTTCCATCATTAATTTGTAAACTCAAGGATTTATTGCCTGTCTGTTCAACGACGCTTGCTGATTGTTTAAAAAATTGTGGCAATTTGTTCGTCTCTATACAAGTGGTTTCAGTAACCTACTACTACTGAACTCTGGGAGACAATTCTGCATATAACTAGTGATAGTAACTAGTGACCCAAAATATCCAACAAAATTGCACAGATAAACTGACAGATAGGAAGTTTAATTAGCTTAAAAGCAAAACTATTCTCAATGACTTTGAAAATCTCAATGAATTATCAAATATCATGTGATGTCACTTGGCCGGCGGGAGACTCAAAGATAGCTGAGATTGCAGCCAGGAGAGGTAGAACAAGGAAGGCTTTCTTTGAAAGAGAGAGATGAGCGAGGAAACAGACCCTGCTTCTTGCATTTGGATTCTGTGGCACAGTCACTCTAGGTGGGAGTTTAGGATCACTGCCACACCACCCTGGATTTGCCAATGCGAGCCTCAGGTGGGTAGCCTCGAGAGAAACGGTGGCGTGGGTTCTCTGCGGAGCAACCCATTCTCGGCTTAGTTAGCTCGTTCTTGGCTTGCGACCAGCCCCCCCACCCCTTGTGGGCTTTTATGTGTTAATCAAGGCACGGATGATGGAGAGGAAGGGAAGCCAGCTGCTTTCACACAATACGTTTATCTCAGAGGCTGAATTAATCACGAGGGTCAGAAAGACATGGAACTTACTTTCAGCGAGTTTCGGCCAATCCCCCCACCCAATGAGACAAATTTAGCCCTCTTAAACTTGTGCGAAGGCAGCTGTGGGCAATGTTCCCTCTAAATAGTTGCTCCAGGAAACCTGAGCCACCACAAGCCCTCAACCTATTCACTTTGCTGCCCTGCTGCACCTCAAGACTCCTGTTTAGCTGGAGGGGGTTTCAATCGCGATTGTGCATAGACTGCAGTCTGTGTCCGGCAAACGACACTGTGCGGCAGTTGGAAACTGCTGCGCGGTATGTACTTTCCACGTGCACGGCCGCGCAGCCGCGCACCTTAGAGGGAACAGGTGTTCTGTCCCTTTAAATTTTCATTTTTTTTCCCTTGGGGAACATGTTGCTCATTCTCCAAGCAGTGGGGAAACTCAGAGAGCAGTTTAAATCCTAACTACACTCCCCCACAGCTTCAAGCCCAAGCTTATTTATTTTGCTACTGGTCAAACATATCACAATTCAATGCCATTCAATTCTACATGTTATTAGTATAGATGCACACCTAAGAATTTTAACAGACATTACATTAAATTAATCAAGTCCAATTACCTAGGTCTTCCCATTCAAAGTTACACCCTTTGTTCTATCTCCTTAAGCACTAGATTGTTAATACCTGTCTCTGCCCTGGGGTGTTCCGTTTCAAAATTTGGATCTGCCAGCCCACGCTGGGTAATTTTTAAAGATCCAAATTCTATCTTGACCTCCCAGCCCACGCTGGCATATTTTTAAAGATCAAGATTTATAGAGACAATGCATAGAGATATTTGTCCACACTTTGTTTGCATTGGCCAGGGTTCTAGGTTGAATCTCCCAGCGGGGCACTGGCATATTTTTTAAGATCCAAACTCTTAGCTCTCCCAACAATTGCTGGGATAGTTTTAAAGGCCAAGATATATGGAGACTTTCATTAACACATCGTTTGCCTCTGAGTGGGGCTCGAGCTCTACTTTTCTTTTTAAAGACAACTATTACTGCTGCAACAGCTTTCTAACATATCCCTGCGGGCTCCTTAGTCACTTTGGGGAAGAAACTCAGGCAGAACCTCTCTTCAGTTCATATGATGGTGGCCAGAAAATCAGCAAATTTGTTGACAAAATCTAAATCAAAACTGTCTTCTGGAGGCCAGATAAATGTGCAGAGGGTTTTTACTCAGGTTGAAGGCAAACCTTTAGTAGGAATTTCCTTCATCTCATACATGCACACAAGAGGCAACAGTCTCCTCCTCCCCCCCCCCCAAAAAAGAAAAAAAATCTATACTCACCTGAAGAGTATAATCTTCCAGGGCTGAAAGACATGAGAACAAGGTTCCCTCCCACACAGAAAAGGCATTGTTGGGCAACTAGATGTAATGGAGGGGCTTGGGGGGTGGGTAGAAAGCTTGCAGGCAGAGTTTAAAAAAAGGTAAAATCATCAGTTACTAAACAGATAAACTGGTAACATTATGGGGATATCACAGATGAGAAATGGGGTCTGGATTCACATGCTTCAGGAAGGAAATAAACAGGTAAAATCATTTAAACACACAATAAATGCAAGGATGAAACTTTTCCTGTAAATGAACTTAAAACATTCCTGGGTTGTTACTTAAGGTATAGGGAAGGAAGGAGGGGGGAAAAAAAACTTCTCTGGTGGTGGGGCGACAACAAACTGAGTGAAGGCAATTTCTGCCAGTTTACTCTTTTTTGTTTCTTTGAATACTTTAAAATGCTTGTCTTTTGGATTGGAGACATCTTAGTTATAAGTTACATTCAGGGTGCACAAAGACTTAGGCACACATTTAGACAAGGACAAGGAGAAAATAAGAGCGGGAAAAAAAAGAACTCCCAAGTTTTCACATCCTAGTCATTCCCAGCACAAATCCGTTAAATTAGGGAAGGCACAAATCTTAACAAACAAACCACATGGTTGCATAGAAGACAGAGAAAGAGACAAACAGACAAGATAAAGAAAGAAACCTCAACATTTCCCCCCCTTTCCCCCCCTCATTATTATTTGAAAGAAACTTCTTCAGGTAGAGTCTGACTACAAGTTGTCTCTGTGCAAGTCTTGACCAGCCATCCAGTGACTGAGAAAGTGCAGTGTCATTGTCCAATATGGGCTGTAGCCTATTAATAATGTATTTGAGTGATATGAGCTGTGAAAATAAATGAGAACCAGTGGTGTTCTCTTTCCATGGTCAGAATTTCAATATATCTTCTGTGAAAATCGATCTGGCTATATTGATTTGTCTACTCATTTCATCAGGTGGTTAGTCTAGTTTCCTGAATCAGGCAGTCACTTTAATTCCATCAGTTGAGCATTTCTGTCAACTGGAACAGAACATATGCAGTTGTACAGAGTCTGGATATAGATGATGGATTTGGTGGTATCTTCTGCGTGGCAGTAGGAAGCATGTAGATTTGCATGACAATCTGTAGATCTATAGATTTCCTGTGTGATGTTTAATATCCATTGTGTAGCTTTACAGTGACATCGAGACAGTAGATTTTTCTTTGGATAGGTCTAAGTTGAGGTGGATGGAGGGGTGTAAATGAGAGGCCCCCAACCTTTTGGGCACCAGGAACTGGTTCCATGGAGAAATGTTTTTCCATGGACCAGAGGAGGCATGGTTTCGTGGGCTGCCTGCTTCCCACCGAAGGGGCTTTACTTGTTTGTACAGCCTGCTTTCTGGCATGCCACGGCAGGGGGCCAGTCCAAGGACTGGGGGTTGGGGACTCCTGGTGTAAATAGTTGAAATCATAATGGAATTTGATGAAAGATTTCTTTCCATGAGTTCAAATAATGAAAATGTCATCAGTGAATCTCACAAAAGGAGTGGCTTCATGCTGTAAAGTTAAGAAAACATTGTTTTAAGCCAGACATGAAGATATTGGCTTATTGAAGAGGAAACATTGGCAGGAAAAAACAGGATGGAAACAAGATTCAACCTTCACCAGACTACTGATTCTATCTATTGTAATTATTCTTCCATGATGTTCATTGGTCAGCATTGATGCTTCTATAGATAAAATAGTTTGTAATCAGTACAAAATAATTTTTAAAAGCTTAGGTAGAGCCCTGAAATTGCAGAGTCACAAACACTTGTTTGAGATATCAAGGCAGGGATTAATAACTTATAAGCCACACATTTTTGCAGAATTAAACTATCTGAGGAACAGACATGATCTACTGAATGTTTGGAAAGCATGATATATCTATAGCTTTCTCAAGAGAATATATGTAGAATTTACATAATGTTTGTATTGGTGTAATACATACATACATACATACATACATACATACATACATACATACATATATACATACATGTTGTGGCCCAGCAGGAGCCGTTGGAGCTGCAAACAGGCTCCGATAGCGAGGGACCCTATGCGTTGGCTTTGGAAGATGTGGAGGACCCTGGACAGGGTTCCAATTCCGAGCAGGGACCAGAGAGGCTGGTTGGCCACCAGGAGGCACCTGAGGCATGGAACAACAGTGAAAGCCAAAGGGAGTGTGTTCATGACGTCAGGTCCTGGAGCAGTGGTGAAGATGTCAGGCCCTTGAGCAGTGATGAGGTTCAGAGGGAATTGGTCCCGGACGCCCTGCAGAGATGGGCAGATAAGCGCCGGCAACAATTAAGGAGACAAAGGAGATAATTGGACCCAGGTGGTTGTGATTAGACTTCTCCCAAGAGAATATATAAGATGAGACTTTGGGAGGAGGCTGTTTGCAGGATTCAACTATTATAATAAAACTGGAGAAGCTCTGGTGTGTATTGCTTATCTGGGAAGTCTGGGTTGCTGCCAAAGTCTTGTCGGTGTGTTAATTTACTGTGAATAAATTATCTAGCAGTAATCTTGTGTCGGCGTGACTCACCGTACGGAGGGAGGGTCAGAACATATACATATATCTGCGGGTTAGATTATCAAAGAAGAGTGGAGACAAAAGTAAAATACTGGCAAAGAATTATGGGGATAGGTCATACGACTAAAAAAGTAATAAAAGAATGTCATGACTCAAGAGGAACTTTGTTGAGACCCTTAGGAAAAAGCATGAAGATTGCCAAATATTTTTATTAAAACAAGCATAACAGTATACCATTTATATACTATTTCTGGGTAGTATACATTAGGAATTAGGGAACATCATGGGATGTATTAATTTCCCCTTATGAATATCTTGCTGAAAAAAACTAATCAAGGAAAAAAGCAACCTAAAACTAAGAAGAAATCTCCTGACAGTTAGAACCATCAATCAGTGGAATAATTTGCCCCCAGAAATTGTGAATACTCCAACACTGGGAGTTTTAAGAAGAGATTGGACAATCATTTGTTTGAAATGGTATAGGGTTACCTGCCTGAGCAGGGGGTTGGACTAGAAGACCTCCAAGGTCCCTTACAACTCTATTATTATGTTATTCTGTTCTGTTATTCAGTAATTTTTAAACATGCATTAAATGAGGTCCATCAAATCTTGAGTAATGTAAGCCATATGAAACAGTTGCTCTAGGTGCCTATTTATAGACGTTTTTAAGAGTCTCATCATCTGGCAATCTTCAGAGGTTCTAAACAACCATTCACATTATCCCTAGGAACTTGTAAAGTGATACTTATTGGGAGTTTTAAGAATTGTTCCAGCACATCCAGAAGATTCGAAGTTGGAAAATATAGCTATAAAGGCAGCAAGAGAGAGAAAAAAAAAATGTTCCATATTCCAGTGCCAGCCTACCCTCCCTCCTGTCTGTCAATGGGAAGCATCAGCTATGGTCAGCATTCAATTCCTGACCAAGTTCTACCTCATCCTGCAAAGATGTTTTGAGGCAAGAAAAGAGACCTTAAGAAATGGGAAGAGGACTGAATGTTACTGTAGCGTTTCCTCTGGAACAGAAGCAGAGCTAATTAATCTGCAGAATTAATCATTTTGGATTTTCCAGTTAACTATTAAAAATAGGTTCCAGACAACTATTAAAACTGAAGCATCGTAAAAAATACCAATGGAGTGAAGTAGTGATCTGAGATCAGTGATGATCTTGCATGTGGAAAGTCCAAACATATTTAATTCAAGAGATATAATCCAATGGAAGGTTTTCTGTCATCGCAATAGTGCCTACTTTCCATTAATTCTAGCAGATCTTAGCAGTAACTTCCTCGGAGATTATTAAATATTTAGTAAGGGAGAAGCAAGTCCATTTTACAGCACTATCCTAAGCATTTATCTTTGAAGTAAAGTTACAAAGTTGGTTCAATTGGGCTTCCTCCCAGTTACAGTTATAAATGTACCATAAGATTTTAGCTCAGGAGTGATAACAGAGAAAGCATAGAGTAAAATACATAGCTACCTTTGATTATAAGGGAATCGAATAAGGAGAAATAGTCAAAAACAAACTGAACTGATCACCGAGTTATTAAAACCACAAATTAAAAGCGATCAATTTAAGAAGTTGGGATTTCCTAATCTTTGATCAGGGATGTGGTGGCACAGTGGCTAAGATGCTGAGCTTGTCGATCAGAAAGGCTGGCAGTTTAGCAGTTCAAATCCCTAGTGCTGCATAATGGAGTGAGCTCCCGTTACTCGTCCCAGCTTCTGCCAACCTAACCATTTGAAAGCATGTAAACATGCAAATAGAAAAAACAGGGAACACCTTTAGTGGGAAGGTATCAGCGTTCTGTATGCATTCAGCATTTAGTCATGCCAGCCATATGACCACAGAAATGTCTTTGGACAGCGCTGGCTCTTTGGCTTTGAAATCAAGATGACCACTGCCCCCTAGAGTCAGGAATAACTAGCACATAAGTGGAATCTCTGGTCACAACCATAATCCATTCCAGGACTTCAGTCGCAATCCAATTTGGTCATGACCGAAAGCAAGACTGACTGCGCATGTGCATACAAAAAAAAAATGGTGTAGAAGGGGAAATTGCTGTAGCTGTGTTTGAACATCATCCAAGGATGTGTTCGTGACCAGAGTGAAACATTTAGCGGATGCTTTGGTTGGCACCCGATTTGGTCATGGTCAGAAGCGTTTGTGACCCGAGGTTCTACTGTATGTGCACCTTTTTACCTTTTTAATCTTTGACCATAAGGTGGCAGTGTTGCACTTCTCTTCACAGCATCTGTAAGTGCCTGGGACAAAACTTGAATGTTAGGCTTTTTCTTGTTGATGTTGCTTTCTTAAACTCCAAAGGGATTAACAACATTGACACTTGGCTTCGTATCTTCAATGGCCCTTAGATCAAAACTAGCAGAACTTATCTTGATAGGGTCATCCTTGCTGAAAGGTAATTCACAATGGGGGTGAGAGCAGGTAGGGCTCTGCAATTGGAGGAAAATTACCTCATCTAGGGGAAGGTGCTTCACTTATTGAATGCTTTGTTCAATAACCAAGATTCTGGTCTCTGTTGCAGTTGTTAAATGAGGACTTCCTGTATGGGATGTCTAGAGAAGTTTGATAACAAATGATGAGATTCCCATATCAGAAGATATCACACTATTGCTGAAGTTGCTGAAGACAAAAAATTCAAATTTTTATTAGTAGATATATGGAGATGATTATATGACTAGACCAAATCAGCAAAGACATCTGACATTGCGGTTTCAGTCCTAAAAAAAGGATATACTCAATTACAACATGAATTATGAGAAGCATAAAACCCAGAAAACATTTGAAATTATCAAAACCTTTTACATTTTTGGAATACATGAATTTAGCTGCTTTAAATCAAATGATTAGAGGATATACTATGCAGCCATAAGAACGGACAAAGGAATTACATGGCTAAGTATCCTTAAGTAACTACAGATAGTCCTTGGCATATGGCCACAATTGAACCCCAAATTTCTGCTGCTAAGTGAGATACTTGTTAAGTGAGTTTTGTTCCATTTTACAACCTTTCTTGCCACAGTTCTTAAGTGAACCACAGCAGGTGGCAAGTTAGTAATACGGTTGTTGTGAATCTGGGAAGCCCATTGACTTTGCTTGGTGGCAAAAGGTGATCCCATAACCCTGTTTTCAAGTGTCTGAATTTTGATCACATGACCATGGGGATGCCACAACGGTTGTAAGTATGAAAAATGGTCATAAATCACTTTTTTCAATGCCGTTGTAACTTTGAATGGTCACTAAATGAACTGTTGAAAGTCAAGGACTACCTAAATGCCGCAATGCTACTAATAGGTAATTAAAGTGTCAAAAATGGAGAAATTGAGAAACTTGAAATTACTGGAAAATTTGGATTAGACAAATGCAATAATTCAGGCACACATGAAAATTTATTCAGCTACAGGAAAAGCACCAGTTAAATATGTTGATAACTCTATTTCTGAAAAGTAACTTTCTAGAAGATTATTAATGTTGTTCTTTGGTCACTGAACAGAGAACCAAATTGTATGGCCCAGAGATCAGACAAGCTTATACTGAGAAAAACTTAAAATTAAATTCCATAATAGTTAAATATTATGGCTAGTATGAGAAAAGGCAGAGGGATATAAAATTGGTAGCTAACATACAATAGATAATGGAGACAGCAGGAGAATAAAAGGATGTGGTTTGTTGATAAATTCAAGGCTTTGACATAGGAATGTGAACCATATTAAGGCTAATGAGTATAACAAAAAAAATGTAAGTATTTTTCAGACAAACATTTGCAACAAAAAATTGTAGCACTGATTGTGTAGAAAAGAGTTTCAGAATTCAGAGAATTCAGAAATAACTTAACTTACGGTACTTTAAGAATAGCACAATTAACTAGAGTCAAGATACAAAGGCAAAACACTAACAACCTGAGATATCTGGATCACATCCGTTGTTATATGAAAATATATTTGTAGAAAAACTGATAATGTAAATAATATTGAAAATGAAAAGTAAGGGTTTGTGTTAAATACGAGGAGGGCACAGGTAGTATCAACTAGTGATGCTTAATGCTTAATGCTTAAAGTTAATGATGAAGGAAATGAGCTGATAGTTTTGTTTGCTTGAACTTAAGAATAAAATTGGACTGTATGCTGAAAAAGTAAAGGAGGAGATTTCTTCTCATGGCTTGAGGAGGAAGGTAATAATAAACGTAGAGAAGATCATGAATGAATCCTTGTGACAAGAAAGATAAGAAAAGCTAAAGCAATGGTCTTTCCAGTGGTAACATGAGTCTGATAAAACTAGATAAAGGGCCTGCTTTTGAATTATAGATCTGGAGTTGTATTGAAAGTACCATGTTCTACAGAAGTACAATTGATTTATCAATCCTGGGCCAAATAAAGTGTGATCTCTTGAAGATATGATCAGCAGGAAAAAAAACACCTCACCTGCTTTGGGCATGTGGTGCAAGAGGATTTTTATTTGTTTGTTTGTTTGTTTGTTTATCTTATGGCCACTTATCTTCTTGTTTTATATATAAAACTTTTTAATTTTTCTTTTTTCAACATATAAACATTTCATCTTTCCTTAAACCGTGTGTCATCTGGGTACAAATATTTCTGTGCAACAGCTTTCAGTATTTACATCATTCACACTAATATTAATTCTCTAATCTTAAAATTATAGTCTAGTAAACAATTGAACACTATTAACTGCATTTCCCTCTTAACATAACTTCTAATAAAATACAATGACATTAAGCATAATTATCTTCCTGATCATACTAACAATTATCATCTTGTTTATACCTCTATCTTAACATAGTTTTTACTCTTCTTTAGTCTTCTTCCCTTATTTTCCTTTTTTCCTCTAATCATTGATAAAATACTTCCCATATCATATAATATTCAGTTTATTCTTTCTCTTTAATCATTAGTGTTAATCTGTTCATTTCTGCACATTCTAATATTTTCCTGATTACCTTCTCATCAATAGGAATCTCTTCACTTTTCAAATGTTGTGCAAATACAATTCTAGCTGTAGTTAATACATGGATAATTGAATAGATATTCTCTTTATTATAAGTTTCAGGTAAAATCCTCAGCAAAAGTATTTATGGCTTTAACTTAATGCGTTGTTTTATCATCTTCGCCAACCATGTCTTTATTTTTGTTCAATATCCGTTTGCTTCTACACATGTCTACCACATATGATAGTAAGATCTAGGTATCTGGTGGCACTTCCAAAATTTAGCTGACTTATCTTTAAACATCTTTGCCAGTCTCGCCAGTGCCAGGTGCCATCTGTAAAACATCTTATACAAATTCTCTTGTATGCAGTTGACATTGTTAATTTATCATTCCTTTCCCACAGTTTCTGCCATTTATCTAATCTTATCATATAACCAAAATTTTTCACCCATGCTATCATTGTTTCTTTTACTTGTTCTTCTTCCAACTTCCAACACCAAATAAGTAGCTATACAATTTCTTTATCAATCTTTCTTCTGTTCCTGTTAATATTTTATCTAATTCTGTTAGTTCTTTATAAAAAAAAACATACAGTTTAGCATCTTTCTCATATCTAGACTGTATCTGCACTTGTGAGTACCATGTTATATCGATCCCTTGCTTACACATTTCTTATTTAGTTTTGAGCTCCCCATTTTCATTCAAAATGTCTTGATACCTAACAATATTTCCCATATTAAGGACATTTGGATGAATCAGTGCTTCCATTGTTGAAAGTCAAACTGGTATCCTCAAATAATGATGTTCTTTGATTTTCTCCCATACTAATATTAATGCATTCCTTATGTAATCCACGTATCTTATTTTTCCCATACCACAAGAAAGCATACCACAAGAAATCATGTCCTTCCAAAGTCAATGGCTTACCTTCTAATTCTGGGCAGATTATGGACTAGAAAAAAACAAAGTTGATAGAAATGGAGATCAACTCAAGGCCTGCAGGCTGGAGTCAGCGCACAATGTGGTCATATCTGGCCTGTGGGTGTGTCCTGGTCTACCCAATGCAAAGCGGAAAGATCAGGGCAACGTAGCTTCGGCTTGGTCTATCCAATGAGAAGAGGAAATCAGGCCAATGTAGTTTCAGCTTGGTCTACCCAATGAAAAGATCACACCAGTGTGGCTTAAGCACGGTCTACCCAATGTGAAGAGGAAATATGCCAGCAGTTTGGGGAATGGCGTCAAGCTGGCCATGCCCACCCAGTTGGTCACACCCACATAGTCAGCCACACCCACCCAGTCGGCCAGGTCTGCCCAGCCCCCCGAGGTCAACCACAGCCCTGATGCGGCCCTCAATGAAATTGAGTTTGACACCCCTGAGGTAAGGGAAGACAATGGATAAGACGAATGAGCAATACCAAAGAAATTACAAGTATTCTTTAGAAGCACTGTAGGTTATTGTTGGAGCAAGCTGAGATGAAGAGTATTTATCCATGCACTTGCATTGGACCCATCAATTCTCTGTCTTCCCCTAGCACTCAGATATGGAAGGAAGGAGACTAATAGCATCTATTAGCATTTCTCCATTCCATAATACTTGGCAATTAAGGAGAACTATTATATATCCCTCTTAATTGCCAGCTTTGGCCAGCTTTTTATGTGCGGACACTAGCTGTGCTTCAGAGTCCTCTGTTCTGTTAAACCTGTTCTGAGCCATTATCATCTCATCACTATGAGAAAAATCCTCCAATCTCCCTGACCACTATTCTCCTTGGTATTCTCTGCTATATTGGTATTGCCCTTTGTTCTTTTAATTGCTTTCTAATATTTGTATGCAGTTCTACAAAAATAAGGTACTGCAAGTGGTTTCTGTACTCCCATTGCCTAGAGAGCCACCTAAGAGAACTTGGAACCAGATGGTTTGCTTACTTGTCTAAAAATGTTTCCCTAGTTCCATTAAATGTGAGTTCAGATACCATTTTTCTCTGGTTTGTGGACCAGCCAGAAATCTGCATGGGTCCAGGCAGCTGTTTTGAATTTCTGCCGCTACAAACTTTTGTATTTGTATTACGTGTACAGCAGGGGTGGATTCCTGCCAGTTCTAACCTCTTCTATAGAAGAGGTTCCACAAATCTACACTGCTGTTTAAAATTGGTTCCAGCTCCCTCCCTCCGCCCGTCCGCACATCATCAAGGTGAAGAGCAAGAGGAGGAATTTTGGGAGTTGAAGTCCACAAGTCTTAAAGCTGTCAAGTCTGAACATCCCTGGGGTTTTTTTCTAAAGGGTTAGCGGTGCAAGGATCTTGTAACTTGACAGCTTTAAGACTTGCGTGCTGCAAATGCCAGAGTTTCTGAGCCAACATTTTGGTTGCTAAGCAAGAGTGTTGTTAAGTGAGTTTCATCACATTTTACAAGTTGGCCACACCCACCTAGTCACATTGCTGGCAAGCCACTCCCACAAAGCAGGCCACACCTACAGAAGAGGTTCTAAAAAAATTTGAAACCCACCACTGGTGTACACTAAGAAAGTTTGGTTTTATAATGTACAATTTGTATAACCCACTTTTTGTTTGCAGGAAGAGCCAATTCTTTTTTTTTTAAAAGTCTTTCACTATATTTTATATTAATTAAATTGAGAGTAAGTGAAATTCTGCCTCTTTAGGAGAATGCAAAATATTTATTTATCTGTACCTCCCCTGGAAAGTTCAAAGGAGCTTTTTGGAGAACTAAGCAATAAGCGAAGAAAAGAGTGGGAGTGTTGGATTTGAATGTCTGTGGAGGATATACTTGATAAGATGATGGAGTTCAATCCATTCTTGTGGCAGAAATCTTCAGACATTGCTGAATTCCTACCAACACCCAACAGCATGCCGGTTTTATCAACTCTCGGATATAATCACACCATCTGTTAATACTTTATCAGTTGGTTAACAGGACATTCTAAATCATTTTTTTTATTTTAAACATATCTAAGTGTAAAGCCACAGAGAGTATCTGAAGGAAGCCACAGTTCTATGTTCTCAGAAATTTCACCATGGCAGCTCAGTATCTGCTGAGATGACTATCACGGAAATGTCTATCAGCAGTTCTAGTTTCCTTGCATATCAAGCCTATTTTTGAGTGGTCTGTTTGCAACATTTTGTGAATTTAATACATATATAGGCCATCACTAGAAACTCAAGTCTGCGTGCAATAAGAGAAATCAAGGAACTGATAAAATTAGTAGCATTAGTAAAGGTAAAGGTAAGGTTCCCCTTGCACATATGTGCTAGTCGTTCCTGATTCTAGGGGGCGGTGCTCATCTCCATTTCAAAGCCGAAGAGCCAGCGCTGTCCGAAGATGTCTCAGTAGTCATGTGGCTGGCATGACTAAATGCAGAAGGTGCATGGAACACTATTACCTTCCCACCAAAGGTGGTCCCTATTTTTCTACTTGCATTTTTACATGCTTTCAAACTGCTGGGATAGCAGAAGCTGGGACAAGTACGGGAGCTCACTCCGTTACACGGCACTAGGGATTCGAACCGCTGAACTGCCAACCTTTCTGATTGACAAGCTCAATGTCTTAGCCACTGAGTCACCGCGTCCCTTAGTAGCAGTAGTACAATTGTGCAATCCAATCACAAACACATATGCACACCCCTAGCTATAAAACATTCTACATTATTGTTGTCTGGTTAAACAAAACGTCTGCTTGGCATCAGAAAGATACAATTGCTTTCTAGGAAAGCAGACATCAGTATTAGGTTTCAGCAGTGTTTACACTGGGATGCTGCTTCTTTTGAAATTAAAGAGTCAAGGTTTGGACTTCAATCCTGGGTAAGTATTTATACACAGCTATTCAAAATATATTAAAGGCCAGCCCTCAACTGTCTACTCAGAAGTCAGGGTGTGTGTGTGTTTGTTTGTGTGTTTGTAATGAGTTTTCTGCAGGTAACGGGGGATAGCTGCCTTCCAACTTCATGCCCTCCAAAATGGTGGGATTTTTTACAGCCCCAACATTTTTAGCGAATGGTAGCAGATAGGAGAAACCTGGGACATAGAACTTAAATGCAAAATATTTGAAAAAGGAAATGAATCAAGATCAGTATGAATACTTAACAAACAGAGGCGTAATGAGAAAGGCAGAATCCCCCAAATCATCTGCAGGATGGGAAATCATCTTAATCTGCAGTTGACAGATGGAAAAAGGCTGTTCAGCAGGTCCTTGTGGCTAGGAATTTGTGGCTGGGTTGTCAGGGCAGCACAAGCCCAGCTGTGAAAAGTTTAGTTTCCCTCTTACTGGATTTTTTCCATGAGAATAAATTCCTAAGTATAAATTGTAACTTTTTAATATAGTCCAAAACTGAAATACCTAATACAAAAGAAGTAAGGAAAACATTTCAAACACTCAACAAATCAAGTTTAAATGATAGATGCAATTTTAAAAGACTTAAGGTTTGCGACGATTGCACCATTTTTGTTAAAATCAGCAAAATATAGTTTTGGCCAAACAGGAATGGAGCATTTGTATGTTTTACTTTGCTAAGGATTCACTCCCCTGTTCTTAGCACCTTCTCCATTTGACTGCTGTTTGGCTGTATCCCTCCATTCCTCTGAACAGCCTTTCTATTTGGCTATTGAGAACAGAGGAGGGCAGAGGTCAAAATAACAATAGCAATAGCACTTGGACTTATATACCATTTCATAGTGCTTTTACAGCCCTCTCTATGGGGTTTACAGAGTCAGCCTATTGCCCCCAACAATCTGGGTCCTTATTTTGCCCACCTCGTAAGGATGGAAGGCTGAGTCAACCCTGAGCCGGTGAGATTTGAACGGTTAAACTGCTAGCAGTCAGCTGAAGTAGCCTGCAGTGCTGCACTCTAACCACTGCACCACCTCGGCTCAGATAAAGTTATTTTATTCATTTATTGCATTTTTATCCATTTTTTCATAAAAAGTGAATCTTCTACTTAGAGGTGTCCATATAGAAATAGCAATATCGGAGAGAAAGTGATTGGCCCAATGTATCCCAATAAATTGCATGGTTGAACTCAGATCTTCTGATTCTAATTTGACAATTTTACCATTGCATTATCCTGTCCCATTTTGTTGACCCCAACACAATCCTCCTCTCCCAAATATAAAATCTTTCCCACAAAAGTGGACAAACGGAGCCTTTTTAAACAGTTGAGACCTCTTGTGCTCATCCAAAAAAAGAGGTGAAGGATTTACATGACATTGGCTTTGCAAAACATATGACACATTTAATTGATGCAACACATAAAAATTAGGTTGCTAAGCAGTACATTGTTGCCTGAGCTCAGTGCTCAGTTTTATAGTTTTAACCTATAAAGCCCAGAATAACTTAATGATCTAGCAATCTGAAAGAGTGAATGATTCTGAACTTATCAACAGAACAGTCTTACAAGCTCATGTAAAGCCCATTTCATCTTACAAAAGTAGTCCACTTTTTGCCAACTCTTTCCAACAGCTTCATTTAGCCTTTTGAATTTTGCATCAGTGCTTTTATCACATAACCATTACTTTAAGACTGTATTTATGGTAGTGCATTACATGTTTAAATCAATTACACATAAGTGTTTTCAGATGTTTTCAAAGATATGGAGTCCAGGGCTAATATTTTGTCATAAAGAAATCACTACCTGTTGATTCTGGAGTTTACTGCAGAAGACATCACCTCTTGTAGGAAGGCTGAACCGATTTGATAAGCTCACCCAGATATCCAACATCATTTCAGACATCAGAATTATATCTGAGGCTTCGAAACAAGCTTTGGCTGAATTCTTAGGAGTGAAACAGAAGCAGTTTTGGGTCAAATTGTGCCTACTATGTATGGACTCCGACTGTGCACAGTCCCTGATATGCCCTCTGGTTTACGGAACACTCGCTGAGGATGAAGAGTCGAAAGACATTTGAATAGACAGAAGTGATCTATTAGAGCCAACTTTATAATGGACAATAAACTATCCTTGAATGGACTGTGCTGTATATATGTTACTGCATTTTATTTCCTAATACTTCTAAAAGAATTAACTAACCTCACCAACTCAATGGACTTTGCCACTCAGTATGATAGTATATGGGGGATACTTGACTCTAAAAAAAACTTGATGTGAAGATCCCCTTTCCTAATAAATGTGTAAATGTGACACATTAAGATACATGCCTGCAGATGGAGAGAGGGGAGGTAGAGACAGACAGAGAGGGGGGAAACAGAGACAGACAGAGACACCCCCCCACCCCACCCCCCCCACACAGATGTATGGATGTCTAGGTATATACCAGAGGTGGGTTGCTCCCAGTTCGGCCCGGATCGGGCGAACCAGTAGTAGCAGTGGTGGGAGGCTCCGCCCACCCACCCAGACACTTCTGCGCATGTGCACGAGTGTGCCCAAACCAGTAGTAAAAAAATTGGCAACCCACCAATTTGGTATATACCTGCCAGAAGACTCACTCCCAAAAAAGGGCTGAGCTGGGACAATCATAAGGAGGCATACTGTGAGGCCCATCAGTGAAGGAAATCTGGCTGTAGGGTCCAGGAGAAGGACCTCCTCTGCTGTGGCTCCCGCCTTTTGGAAATATCTTACACAGTGAGTTCGGATTGACCTTTCTGATCTTCTGCAAGAGTCTGAAGACCTGGCTCTGCCAGATGGCCTGGGGGCCTAACAGGAGAACATCACCCTGGAGGTGGTTGATGAATTAAGAGGCAATCCCACCTCCCCGCCGCACGTACCCCATTCCTTCCCTCTCCATACTTTTATTTTGATTGTGATTACCATTTTTATTATTTTAGAAATATTTATTGGTTAGGATTTTAATGTTGCCCAGAGTCATTTCAATGCAAGATGGGCGGCAAATAAATTTAATAAATAAAATTAATTATTGACTAATAAAACTAATAAAATAATTCATCTTTTGAGTCAACTCCTGGTGACTGCCTGGGTATGCCTACGCAATTATCTTAGCAACAGGATAGTTACTGCTTTCTTTTGATGAAATGTTTCTTTAATTTTCCTTCTAGCCTGAAGGTAGAGCTCTGACACTTTCCAATCTAAGCACTGCTCTTAAGCCTACACAGGGTCATCCAGTGCAGCCACCAGCCTGCATTGGATATATAACAGCTGATTAAAACAAATTGCTGCAGCCTTGTGTAATAGTCCAGACAAGAAGAATATCTGGAAGTACTAGTTCTATCTTTATTGTAAGGTTACATTAACAGAATCTTGCACAACTGAAAGTACACTTCTCCCTCCTCACATCTACAGCCACGGAAACTAGGGAGGGTCTCTTCGGAGATATTTGCGATACTCCCATTCATTCTGCAGGCTCAGCTGCCTTTTATCTCACTGTTGTTTACTTTGTGTCTCTTCCTCCTGTCGCTCACATACCATTATAGTTGCCCATAAAAGAAGCGATTCCATTTATAAAATAAATTGATCTCTTAAATGAATTTATCAGCCATTCTTGTCACACACCTGCGAAGCAATCTTGCGCATAGGAATTTACCAACACACACACACACACACAGACACACACACACAGACATACAGAGACACACACAAACACATTTTCTCTCTGACTTCTGCTCTTCCACTAGAAACAGCAAAGTAGAAAAACCAAACACAAAGAACAGGGTAGAATTGGACTCCGAGCAAAAGACATTTAGATGGGAAGGAAGGAAGGAAGGAAGGAAGGAAGGAAGGAAGGAAGGAAGGAAGGAAAAAGAAATAAAAATAATACTGAATTAGGCAAGAGGAATGTAATCCAGCTATTATTGTCTTTTTGTCATTCACCAATTAGAGGCTCAACATTTTGATACTGATACTTCTCTGGAAAAGAACTTTTGTCTCTCCTACCCCAATTTAGCCTTCAGTAGCATGCTACCATGCTTAGGGCTGGGGGTGGGTAACTGCTATAGTGCCAAAATTGCTGACATACTTTCTTGCATTTCCTATTTAGAACCATTTCAGAAACAGCAGGGACTTTTCAATATGTCTGAGGACTGGCATCTTGGTGGCAGAGATGCTTTGGGAGAATTTCAATAATCTAACTCCTGGCATTAACTCTATTAATTGCTTAAGCTCTCTTGTGTCATGATAATAAATATATTTGCAGTTCATCTGTACTTTTCTTTAAAACCTCAATCTGTTATTTGACTTTGTACAGTAAGAAATGATTATTAAAAAGATGAAACAGATGACTTTTGCATCATACTGCATTATAGAAAGAACTGAGATTAGCTGCCCTATACATTATTTTCTTATTATATGGAATTAATTGAGCCCAACCACCACTTATTTTTTTATTTCTCCTTGGGTAGATTTTGTTTTGGAACTGCTCCTGAAGTCTAGAACTCTAAACACTTTCTAGTGTTCACCAAATTTGGACTGGGTCTTATCACTCAGATCTACAAGGTGTGCTTCAGGATATTAATGTATGCAACAATGCTCATTTCCCAAAGATCATCAGCAATTCTGAGTTCCCGGCATTTATCTGGAGTAACCTGATCTACAGTACTTGTTTTCTTTTTAAACACTCTTCTACTCTACCTTCTATTAACCTAACCAAAACAGGATCTTCTCAATGTATTAACTGAAAATATATTTCTCTTATATAAATCATAGCCCTTAGAAAACACTACAATAAAGCATATATATTCTAGGTTTGGAACCTTTTCTATTTTTAATGACAATAAACAATAGCACTATTTTAAGTAGTGTGATGGAGCTAACTCTTTCATTTTGTTTTTTAAACTCATGACATAACATGTTGCACCAAAGCCCAGCTGGCAGGGTTGTTAAATCTGAAATTTAGGAACCAGTTTTTGCCGTTAGAGTATATTCATTCTTCAGTAATATTGCAATGCTTTGCCATATTGAAATTTAGGAGATGGAATTCTGCATTATTTGTTTGTCTGCTTTTTTAAAAAATGTAGACGTAGAAATGGCTACCAGTTCTAAAATAGGCAACATCATCACATTCACAAAAACTTTCAGCAAAGTGAAGAAAATTCTCCTTTTCCAGTAGACATTTGGGATTTTATGCTGTTTTTAACTTTTCATATGGTTCAATGGTCTTTTTATCTTTACCTTTTTAAAAAAGAATTTTAATTATAGTTATTTGAATGTTATTTTGGTTATTGTGTTATTTGGTAAAGTTTAGAGTTTTTGAATGGAGCAAGTTATGATAGTATGTTGTAACAATTGTTTTGCAATAAATAACTCTCACTATGTCTCGAGTAGAAAGTTACAAAAAGTTTTGGTATTCTTGAGAAATCATGAAAAGGGTATAGTTGAAGGGATTTGTGGAACTTTTAAAAAAAAAGATAAACTGGAAAATGATTATACAAAAATTAGTGGTGAGGAAAGAAATAAAAGGGAGCACAATATTATGGAAAATATATTGTGTCAGCCTCTGTTTTGCTGCTTGCTTTCGGCTGCCATTGAAATGGGGAGGGAGAACATGGTATTTGGGTGAGGGAAATAATCTATGCAGGAGGACTGTTAATTGGGAGTTATTCTCACCATTCGTTTGCGCATGTGTGAGAAGGGGAGTTTCCTGCCGAGGCCAACTGTCCAGCATTCCATCCTGATGATGATTTTTGAAGACGTCTCCCACCTGACAGTTGGGTGATATATGATTGGATTATGGACTGGGGTACCAAGGGGAGGGGAATGAATCATGTAATGATATCTATTGCTTTTGCACTTTTTTACTTAGTTCCAGCTTGCTTCACTCCTCATCGTTTATAATCAGTAAAAGTACACTTAATTCTGAAACATGGAGTTGAGTGGTTTCTTTCTTGGTTATTAAATGAAGGAGCCGTGACATTAAGCTGGAACTCACTTCGCATCCATCCTGGAGAGAACACCTTCCGAGGTGGGTGTACCCAATGCTGAAAAATGTCCCTCCATGGTAGTGATCAAGATGAAGACATGGGAGCGGCTGCAATTCCTTCGGTGATGGAAATGTTGGCGGACCTGCAAGTAGAGGAACAATCTGTTCGACCCAGGTAGACTTGGGGAGTGGGACAGAAAGAGGAGTTGGAAGAACCGTTAACTGGGATTATGGTGAGGAGACCCAGAAAACCAGCAGCTGACTGGCAAGGCCCTGAAGAGGAAGATCTCATGATGTCCCAAGCCATGAAACTTCTAGAAGGAGCCTGGGAAAAGTGGCAGACTTGAGAGACTGGAGTGGACAGAGGACTTGAGGAGGAATCGGAGAGAAGGTATACTTTGCCTAGTTCGAGAGAGGCTGGGGGGGGGGGCAAAGGGGAATTGTCCAAGATGACCCAGGGCCCACCCCAATCCCTGTGGCTAGAGACATTCCAAGAGCAGGGGGGGGGGGTCGCCGATGCCGAATGGCTAAAGTCCCTCCTTTAAGTGTGAAATACGCAGGAGACCCTAAAGAACTCGGGCTATTTCTAATTCAGGTATGGAATTATATGCAAATGTATGGACCAGACCTGGGATCTGATGAGGCTAAAGTGAGAATTGTATTAATGGCTTTGGAAAAAAAGCAGTGGATTGGATGATTGGGCTACATAATATTGACTCCCCTCTTTTAAGAGACTTTAATAGATTTATGGCAGCTTTGAGGAAGCATTTTGATTACCCCCTCACTGAGCGCAGAGCACGAATTAAATTTACAACTCTTAGACAGGGGAAAAGATCAGTGGCTGAGTATGTGCAAGAATTTCAGGAGCTGTCAGCTTATATGAGGGGTTGGTCTGAAGAAGCCTTGCTAGACCGTTTCGCTGATGGATTAAACAAAGAGGTTTACCAGCAATGTGTGAACAGGAGACCCCCCCGTAGGTTGCAGCCCTGGTATGAGGCAGCCGCTGATGTGGAAATTGACCTAGCCAGACTTTACTACAAAGGAGAAGGGGAGGGCGAAGAATCCCCCCTCCACCAAAACTCCCCTCCCAAGAATGCTGAAAGGGGGGAAGGGTGGATTTACAGGCAAACCCAAGCCTCCTGTGTGCTTCCACTGTGGGAAGGAGGGGCATCGTGCCGTAAATTGCCGAGTCAAGATCAGCCAAAGTGCCCCACCCCCTCGGAAATAGAAAAAGCTGGAGAAACCTCCCAGCAGAAGGAGGGAACCAGCCTTAACAGGAGAGGATCCTTCTCGACATTTCCAGCCAGAAGAAGGAGAAAACGAAAGCCCCAGCTCATCCAATGACAGTGACTCTGATGAGGCTGATCTCTGGTTAAGTTCCCATTCAGAGCCCATGACTGCCCCAGTTGAGCTTAGAGTGCCCTCTTCTGGCACGCAAAAGAAAATTCTTGCCTTTTGGATTCCGGTTATTCACGATGCATTATGAGCCCAAAAATAGTAGAAAAATTGGGTTTAAGACTAAAAACTTTGAAAATCCCAATTGCTTTTTGCCAATTAGATGGCTCTATTGTGGGGGGAAGCCCTGCTCATTTTGTTACTGAACCTATTGAAATGTGGATGGCAACCCACCAGGAAATGATAAGTTTTATTGTAGCCCCAGGGATGGACCAACCCCTTATATTGGGATTACCCTGGCTGCGTAAATGGAACCCACACATAAATTGGAGGAAAGGCTGGTTACGCATTCGGTCTGCTATGCCCCCTGAAGGGGAAGAGGGGGTTCCAGAACCGGATAGGGCAGACCCCAAACTAGCAGCCAGAGGGCAAGAGAAAATTGAAGGGGAAGAGAAAATCCCAAAAGAATACTGGGACCTGAAAGATCTTTTCAGTGAGAAATCTTCTGATAAATTGCCCTCTCACAGGCCCACGGATTGCAGCATTGATATTGTACCTGGAGTAAAACTCCCTAAGCCCCAAATTTATTCAATGACCCCTAGGGAAATGGATGAATTAAGAAAATTCATTGACAAAAATTTGCAAAGGGGATTCATTGAGCCTGCTAGGCCGTGAGTGGCAGCTCCAGTCTTGTTCAGGGAAAAGAAAGATGGCTCCTTTCGTCTCTGTGTTAATTTTAAAAACTTTAACGGCATTTGTGCCCAAAATGTCTACCTTTTACCACTGATGAAGGACATGCTAGCCCAATTGGGGATGGGGAAAATTTCCACAAAGTTAGATCTAAGAGAGGCATACTATCGAGTCCGAATTAAAGAAGGGGATGAGTGGAAAACTGCATTTAATTGCCCTCTTGGCTGCTTCCAATTTCGAGTTATGCCATTTGGACTACAAGGGGCGCCAGCTGTTTTCATGCAATTAATTAATGAGGTTTTACATGACCACCTTTACAAAGGTGTGATGGTCTATTTGGATGATATCCTTATTTACACGGAGACACGTGAAGAACATGTGAAACTGGTTCATGCTGTGCTCAAGAAACTTCACGCAGCAGAACTATATGCTAAATTGTCCAAGTGCGAATTTCTTCAGGAAAAGGTGGATTAACTGGGGTATCGCATCTCCCACAAGGGAATAGAAATGGACCCAGCAAAGCTCAAAGTGGTCACCGAATGGGCAGCCCCCCGCACACATAAGCAGTTACAAAGCTTCTTGGGTTTTGCCAATTTCTATCGTCAATTTATTCCTTCTTTTGCCAAGGTTGCTCTGCCAATTACAAACCTCCTGAAATCGAATGGGGGGGGGGACGAAAACCCAGACCTAGTAAACCCTTGAACTGGACTATGGAATGTCAGGCTGCTTTCGAGAAATTGAAACGTCTGTTTGCAGAGGAACCAGTCCTCAAGCACCCGGACATGGATTCACCTTTTGTGGTCCAAGCGGATGCTAGTGATGTTGCAGTGGGAGCGGTACTACTTCAGGTGAATGCACAGGGGCAGTTACAACCCTGCGCCTATACCTCTCGTAAGCTTACAGAAACTGAGAGGCGATGGGCTATTTGGGAAAAAGAAGCTTTTGCTGTCTGATGGGCTTTACTGACCTGGTGTCATTTTTGGAAGGGACAAAACACCCTTTTGAGGTATGGATGGATCACAAAAACTTAGAGGCGTTGAAACCCCCCAGGAAACTATCCCATAAACAAATGCAACACTTCAATAGATTTAATTTCACTTTGAAATATATCCCAGGGGGGGAAGAACTTTATGGCTAATGCTTTGTCCAGACTTCCTCAATATAACAGTTCAAAGCTGAGTGTTGTTCAACCTGTCATGCCAACGAGAAGCCTGGCCATTCTTGTTGTCACTAGAAGCCAGGCCACTTCCAAATTGGAGGTCACACAAGACCTCGTTACAAAGCTCAAAGGAGCTCTTGCAGATGACTGGTTCTGCCAACCAATGTTCCCTCTAATTTTTTTTTCAGTGTGAGCAGAAAAGTATAGTGTTTGAGCGCATATTTTCATGCCTGAGCACCTGAATTTTTTTCACAGATGTCACCTAAGACAACAACAAAATCAGTATTATTTGAAACTCAAAGTTATGTTTATTCAAGGTACCCACTTAATTAAAAGTGTTATATAATATCAGTATCACTTAACAACGCTCCTGCTTAGCAACCAAAATGTTGGCTCAGAAACTCTGGCATTGAAGCATGCAAGTCTTAAAGCTGTCAAGTTACAAGATCCTTGCACCCATAACCATTTAGGGAAAAAAAACCCAGGGGTCTTCAAACCTGACAGCTTTAAGATTTGTGGACTTCAACTCCCAGAATTCCTTCTCCAGTCATGTTGCGGCGACGTCATCTGCGTGGATCTGCTCCATCTTTGGTTTTTTTCACAGGGGGCAGGGCTGCTGCTGAAGATGCCAGCGAGCCCCCGCCGCCACTAGAATAACTGCCGCCTCCTCCTCCTCCTCCAACATCACCAACACATTTTCTGCCCAGCGCTGCAGCCGAGGTGAAGCAGCCAAAGCTCCCGCAGGTGCCGCCACCCATGGCAGCGGTGGCGGTGCCTCCCCCTCCCCTTGGAGCATCTCAGCTGGGCTCTGGGTATCCCTGCCGCTGCCTCCACTGTGCTTTTGAGAAGCCATGAGGTCTTCTTTTCCTGCTCCCGCCCCCTCCGCCGCCTTCCTACTAGGTCCCGCGGCCTCATGGCTCCTCACGGCGGAGGAGGAAGGGGGAGGGATAATGCGGGGCCCAGCTCAGGTGCTCCGCGTGGAGGGAGAGGCACCACTGCCATGGGTGGGGGTGCTGATGGGAGCTTTGGCCAGCGCAAACTACTGTCAGTAGCTCTGTACTCATCAAAACAAGTCTGGGGAGGTCCTCTGCAGGCAGCCAGTTCTAGCCGCCTGCAAAGAACTTCCCCGTGTTTGCTTTGCTGAACATGGGGCGACTGATAGAAATGACAGAAATCACTGCGTGGCAGTTAGAAATGGCTGTGCGGTGTTTTCTTGCCACGTGCGCGGCTGCACAGCTGCGCACCTTAGAGGGAACAGTGCTGCCAACATGCGAATGAATGCACCATGAAGGATGGCCTAGCTTGGATTGGGGTTAAACTATACGTTCCCGCTACCATTATAGCCGTGGTCCTTCAGCGTGCTCATGACTCTCGCATGGCTGGTCATTTTGGTTTTGTAAAAACCCTGCATCTCGTCAAGAGACAATTTTGGTGGCCATCATTGAAAAAAGATATTGAATCTTATGTGGCTAGTTGCCCCACTTGTGCTGCAGCAAAGCGTCCACCAGGAAAGCCTCAAGGGTTGGTCCAGGCGGTAGCCCGTCCTGAGGCACCGTGGAAGGAGATCTCCATGGATTTCATTGTTGAATTGCCAGAAAGTCAAGGAAATACAGTAATTTGGGTTGTTACTGACTTGTTCTCCAAGCAAGTTCATTTTGTTCCTTGCTCAAAGATCCTGTCTGCTAAATCCCTGGCTAAATTGTTTATTACGCATATTTATCGTCTGCATGGGGTGCCAGACTGCATCATCTCAGATAGGGGGGTCCAATTCACCTCCTTGTTTTGGAAGGAGTTTCTGAAATTAATTGGCTCCGCCCAGGGCTTAAGCTCTGCCCACCACCCTCAGACTAATGGTGCCTGTGAGAGGGCTAATTCTGTACTGGAATAATATCTCTGTTGTTTCATCAATTACCAGCAAGATAATTGGGTGGAGTTGTTGCCTCATGCTGAGGTGGCGTATAACAACTTGGTTCACAGCAGCACGGGATTTACGCCATTCAGGGTGGTGTACGGACATGATTTTGTACCTATCCCTGAGATCCCTCGCAAGAAACCGCAGATACTATCTCTTTCCGAGTGGAGTGACCGCCTCTGGGAGATGTGGCCTTTGGCTTACTGTGCGTTAGATGCTGCGCATCAGGCACATAAGAAACAGGCGGATAAAAAGAGGGCAAAGCCGAAAGAATATAAAGTTGGTGATCATGTATATTTATCCATCAAGTACTTCAGGCCTCTCAAAAGTCTAAGAAATTGGATCCCAAATATGTTGGGCCATTCCTGATTGTCAAAGTCATCAACCCTGTCTCCGTACGTCTGGAACTGCCTAAGTATCTCAACCATGTCTACCCTGTATTTCATGTTAATCTCCTAAAGCCAGAACACACTTCTCTGTTGCGGACTCCCTTGCCGGCTCCACCTGCTCCACTCCTGGTTGAGGGTGAGCAACATTTTGAGATTAAAGAAATTTTGGACTCTCGAAAACATAGAAACTGTATTTAGTATCTTGTGGCATGGAAGCATTTCCCTCCCTCTCATGCTGAATGGGTCGATAAGATCCATGTACGGGCTCCTTGACTTCTTCGTAAATTCTACTCTGCCTACCCGGAAAAGCCTTGACCTCCATTGATTTCTCTTTTATTTCCCTTTCCCTTTTTCTTCTATGTCGTGTTGTTTGTCTGTTTGTCTGTGCTCTTTCGTTTCTGCAGGCGTGATTGTCCCTTTTTTGGAGGAGGGCTGGATGTCAGCCTCTGTTTTGCTGCTTGCTTTCGGCTGCCATTGAAATGGGGAGGGAGGGCATGGTATTTGGGTGAGGGAAATAATCTGTGCAGGAGGACTGTTAATTGGGAGTTATTCTCACCATTCGTTTTCACATGTGCGAGAAGGGGAGTTTCCCGCCGAGGCCAACTGTCCAGCATTCCATCCTGATGATGAGGGGAGGGGAATGAATCATGTAATGATATCTATTGCTTTCGCGCTTTTTTACTCAGTTCCAGCTTTGCTTCACTTCTCATCATTTATAATCAGTAAAAGTACACTTAATTCTGAAACATGGAGTTGAGTGGTTTCTTTCTTATTAAATGAAGGAGCCGTGACATATTGATTGATTGGTTGACATCCCAAACAGAGAATTCCTGTAAGCATAGGGCATTTAACTTTTTGGTGTTGGGACTAAAGTGAGTAGGGCCAGTATTACAAATAAGTGAAGCCGTATCTTGGTTTCTTTTCTGTTTTCAAGTAAAAATGTGTTCTGGACTTTGTTCCTTTCCTTGAACTAAAACTACTACAGGTTTCATATGTTTTCTGCCTCCAAATGCCAGAAAGCCATGCAACTGATTTTCAATTTTCTTCGGTACACATGCAGCCTTGTATGAACTATGGTGGCTCAGAATGCAGTACTGCAGGCTACTTCTGCTGCCTGCAGTTTGGCAGTTCAATTCTCACTGGCTCAAGGTTGACTCAGCCTTCCATCCTTCCATGGTTGGTAAAATAAGGACCCAGATTGTTGGGGCAGCATGCTGACTCTGTAAGCTGCTTACAGAGGGCTGTAAAGCACCATGAAACAGTATATAAGTCTAAGAACTATTGCTGTTGCTATTGATAATTAGGGGCTTGGTGTAATTAGGTATGTTTAGTTTAATAAAAAGAAAGAATCGGGAGGTGACATGATAGCAGTGTTCCAATATCTCAGAGATTGCTACAAAGAAGAGGGAATCAAGCTATTGTCCAAAGCACCTGAATGCTGGACAAGAAGCAACGGATGGAAACTAATCAAGGAAAAAAGCAACCTAAAAATAAGGAGAAATTTCCTGACAGAACAATTAATCAGTGAAATAATTTGCCTCCAGAAGTTGTGAATGCTCCAACACTGGAAGTTTTTAAGAAGAGATTGGAGAACCATTTGTTTGAAATGGTATAGGTTTTCCTGCCTGAACAGGGGTTTGGACTAGAAGACCTCCAAGATCCCTTCCAAACTCTGTTTATTCTATTCTATTCTATTCTATTCCATTCCATTCCATTCCATTCCATTCCATTCCATTCCATTCCATTCCAATCCATCCTCGTCTTCTTGGAAGTACGGAAACAATATACTGTTATTGCTAAAGTAGCTGTAAAGCAGATTGAATAAGGTGGGATCTCTTTGTCATAGGGGACACATGGCATGTTGGGATTACCTTGGAAGAGTGGGGGGGAGGATAAATAATGATCAGATAAGAGGGCATAGTCCGGCAGCTGCATAATAGGTAGAGAAAAAGACATAGAAATGAACCCCCCTTACTTCACAGGCTGTAAAAGAGACAGCAGGAGATTTTTACTATCAGACTTGCAAGTTTCTATTCATGTGCCTTACAATAAAGTAGAATTAGCTCATCGGGTCATGTCTGGTCCATCTGGGAAGACTGAAACAATCTTTCTTCTTCCCAAGATGATGATGGACGATGGAAGAGTCAAGCTTTCAAGCTCTTTTCTACAGTATATTTTGTCTTATATAAGAGGAAACTAAAAAATGAATTTAAAATTACTTTTATAATCCCAGGTCAAGCCTCAGTTCTTAGTCATGCTAGAATATATAAAAGAGAGGAGATATAGGATTTTTTAATACATGTTGAAGATTATAATGTATGGCAAGATGAATCAACTGCAGAAATATCCAACATTATAGAGCTGATAGCTCCAACAGCCAAGAGTCCATTGTACAGTATTACATTTTAATTCATTGGGAGGGCTCTCATGGATCAGGCTAAAACATTCAGGATGTTTATAAACATGGGCTGAAAGTTGATAGTTCACCTCCACTTTTGTACCTTAGGAGCTTTGGATTTAAAGTATGTGGCCTATGATTTCTATTTGTATCCCACTGTTTTACTCTGATCTGAATTAGCCT
Source organism: Thamnophis elegans (assembly GCF_009769535.1). NCBI lineage: Eukaryota > Metazoa > Chordata > Lepidosauria > Squamata > Natricidae > Thamnophis > Thamnophis elegans. The sequence goes on from NC_045545.1 coordinate 45,149,867, forward strand.
ATGAGCCAATGCAGTTCAGCAGTTCCTCCAACCAAGGAACCTTGAAATCATTTCCAGGAAATCATTGCACATTTCACCTGCAGTTATCAGGTCACTTACCAGCAACTTTTTAAAACCTACCTATCTTTTCTCAGGAACGTATTGCAACTCCAGAGGGTAAGTACAAAAGCCTAGGAAAAAAGCATTGTGTTTTAAGGAATTTCCAACAGATATCTCATGAGGGTTTTGCCATGTTTCAAAGCATCTTTGCCCTTTGAATCTGAGGCACAGCGCAGCGCATGTTTGTGTATGAGAGAAAAATGAAGAGAAAGGGTAAAAACCACACATTTCTTACACATTCCCTGAGGTCATTTAGACCATCTTGTAGAATCATCCAATTTTAATAGTGCCAAAAGAATAGTAATGAAGACATGTTTTGTACCAATGAAATGTTGGTTGATACTATGAAGATGTTGTATATCACTGCTGGAGAAATGGCCAAGCACCTTCATCTGAACATTATAAGAAAAAAAAATTCTCTTCCACATCTCATCTTTGCAACCTCTGTGACGGAGTGGTGAGAATCATTTCTATACACTGCCGACAATATGGAATTGCTGATGCTTACCAGTGAAGAAAAGAGAAATAGAACAACTATTTCTCTTTTCTAAACAACTTTTCCTTTCCCATTTATTTATTTATTTATTTGATTGGTTGATTTTGTTTCCTTTGTACAGATCTCCTGTCTCAGAAAACCGTCTTTTATCTCGTTGATTTTTTTAAAAAAGAAATGTTTAGAATGTCCTGCACGTTTCCATAGTTTGAGGCTTTTCAAAAACTAAATCTAAGCAGTTACTTTATGTTGTTCCTATTCTGTCCAAAGGCTTCTCAGCATCACAAACTTGTGGCCTGCATCAAATCGACTTCACCTGCTTCACATGTTTAGGTTGAATTTTACTATAAGTTTTTTTTGATAGAAGCAGCTGTGCATCTTCTAGTGCTGGCAAAATACAGTTCCCAAAAGTCTGAGCCAAGACAGTTGCTAATATTTGTAACCAGCAACATTTAGACAACTGCATCTTCCTTATGGTACGTGTCAATATTAAATATCCCACTTATATATGCTAGTATCCTAGAATCTAAAAATGCATCCACCACTGATTAAGAACAGTGCTCTGAGCTGCTGCACCAAATAGTAAATAAAGTCCATCTATGAGTAGCACAATCTAGTATCTTAAGCAAAGATTATCATCTTAAGCGTGTTGACATTTCTCCCCAAGTAAATATGTACAAGGCTGAGATAATATCTTGTTCCTAATGCAGCTCTTTCTGAGCAATTGATTAGATTTTTTAAAAAATGGCAGACCACACACAGAATCTGTCAGTCTTATCAAGTAATTTGATAAAACCTTGACCAACATTTCACCCAATCGAAAGAGCAGGGATCCAGATTATAGGTACAGAACTAATCTTATCACGGGCCTGTGTGTGATAAAGCAAAGGAGATAAAAACCATCTGCCCTCTTCTCACACGACAATCTAGACATTCTGTGTTTGTGGCTGATATCTGATATCAGAAAAAGAATAAACAGTTTGAACAGAAAACATTTTTCACAGGGTGGGGGGGGGGGATGAAATGGCCTAAGAAGTTGGCAAGTGGGAGCTAAACTGAAGAGAAAAAAAATGACTAGCAAGCAAAAGTAGAATTAAGTCAACTTGGACTGTAGAAAAGGTGCTGGTTCCAGGATGATTCAAAACCACTGAAGCAGAATTGGCGTAAGGAATTGCTATGCAAAGAGTACGACAGTGTGTGATCTATCTATCCTGCAGACTTAACCAGAGGAAAAAGGAGATAAAATATGTTCTTCTTTGTGCAGATATATAGAGGGAGAGAAAGAAGCAAAGACATAAAAAAATAATAATCAAGCACTTCTAAAGTCATCTGTCTAGTAAATTTAGCTGAAGCTCTTGATTAATTTTTGGGGGAATGTAGTAGTTACTATTATGATGGACACATGGTTCTTATAATACTAGCAGTACTATTGCCAGCAGACAAGTCTCTAATTGTATACATTGGATCACAACTTTGTTTCTTTTGAAAGAAGACAAGAGGGAGGACAGAATTATAGGTCCACCTGCCATGGTATTTGTTGTTATTGTTCACAATGATTCACCCTGTGTGCTATATTTTGTCTGATGGATCCTGAGATCAATCCAATAGAATATTGTAGTTCATCTTGGAGTTCTTGGTGCCCTCTGAGCTTGGTTGTTTGCTTGCAGACATTTGACTATCCAACAATGTAAACTACTTCACCTAGTTCAACCAAGCTCAGAGAGCATCAAGAACTCCACTGTTCTCATCCTTAGGACCAACAGGCTCAATCCCATCCCTAATAACTTCACAAGTTGCATTACCCTAGATCCATGATGGCGAACCTATGGCACACATGCCAGACGTGGCATGCAGAGCCCTCTCTGCTGGCACGTGTGCTGTTGCCCCAGGTCAGATCTTCTATGGCATTTCTTTCGTGAGCTTCTGTTTCCCTGCAAACAATGAAACAGAAGCTCATGAAAGAAAATGTTCTTACCTCTTGCCATGCTGCCAGTGTTGGGATGCCCCACCTCCCACCAGTCAGGGGTCTTTGGGTCTCTGCTGTGCATGCACGCATGTCCATGCATGTCCCTGCATGCACACATTTGCACATGCATGCATGTTCACTCGTGTACACCATCATTTGGGCATGTGCGTGTGTGTAGTGTGGGCACTCGGTGTTTAAAAGGTTCACCATCACAACCCTAGATATTATCTGTTACCTCTACAACAGAGGGGGGTTTCTACAGGCGAACCAGTAGTGGTAATTGGGCCTGGGTCACTGAGCCTATAGGGACGGCAGGCTGGCCACCACCCCTGAAGCAGTCACCCGGTCACCTTCCGAGGAGCCTGGCTGAAGTTTTGCTCACTGAGGCACCAGGGCTCCTGGTGACGGGATGGGCTGTTTCAGGCACTTAGCTTGGCCACTTATTAGCTCCAGCTTCACCCTCCTCCTCAGTGAGTGGCATGCAGAAGTTCAGCCAGTGCTCCTCGAGAAACAGAGTTTGCAGGATGGCTGGTTGTAGCACAAACACTCATTCTCAGCTTTTTGATTCCTAGCTGAAATGGGCAGCAAACCTAAGTTAATCCAGCAGCTGGAAAAGGGGTGTAGAGAAATGCCAAGGTACGCGTGGGTCGGAGGGGAGGGAAGAAATTCAAACTTCAGCCTCCTGGTGCGGTGTGGGGCTTTGGGCAAAGGCTGGAGGGAAGGGCCCTGGCTTGCTCATGCTTTCTCCCTCCCCAGTGTAGTTTGATGCAGGCAGAAGCTCACATTGCCTTTTGCAAGCCCGGTGTTGGTGAAGCTGGGCACCAGTGAGGGCTGGCCTACTTTTATCCAGCTGTGGGGGGGGAATGGCTTGGGAAGGAAGCCAGACAAAGGGGCAAGTGAGGGCATCCGCAGCATGATGTAGCACAGGCACTTTCCCTCAGCCCCCTTCTTTCGGAGGGCTCTGATCAGCTCCCCTCCGGCTTCTTGGCCACTCCTCTCACCCCATTAGCCATCCCGCCAGCAGGAGATGAGTGGGTGGGCTTTATTGCATTCCAGGCATAGGGAAAATTTTTGATAGGCTGCCAGGCTAGTGGCAAAACTTCCATGCCCTGGATGGACCCACTCACGCCACCCATAAGTGCGTATCCGGCCGCCGGCAGCAGATGAGAGGCTTTGCCCACCCTGGGCAGTAGAGCCGCATCTCTCTAGTGCTGAGAGACTGAGGAGAAGGCATTGCGTGTCTGCCAAAGTCTTTCTGGCAGCTTCACCTGTAGCAGAGATGAGAATGTCAACTGTCTCTACCCCTAATTCTCCTCAAGCATTGCCAAATGAGGAACAGCACTGGCAGACTTTCTAAGCCTAAAGAAAAGAGGGGGAAGGGAAGGAGGGTGGGAGAGAGATATCCAATCCAACCTCCCTCCCTGTGTGTGTGTGTGTGTGTGTGTGTGTGTGTGTGTGTTTGTGTGTGTGTGTGTGAGAGAGAGAGAGAGACAGAGAGAGACAGAGAGAGAGAGACAGAGAGAGAGAGAGAGACAGAGAGAGAGAGAGAGAGACAGACAGACAGACAGACAGAGACAGGGATGGAGGGGCTATCCAGTCTCTTCTTGAAAACCTCCAACCTTCTGGAGACAAGCAGCTCCACTGGTTAATTGTTCTTACTGTCAGGAAATTTCTCCTTCGTTTTAGGTTGCTTCTCTTTGTTGAGTTTCCATCCAGTGTTTCTTGTTTTGCCTTCTGCTGCTTTGGAAAATACATTGCCCACCCCGCCCCCACTCTTTGTGGCAGCCCCTTAAAAGCCTGTTGCCCATCACACTCTTGGCCAAAGTATGTGAACCATTTCCTCCTTTCAGTGGTCCATGAAAGTACATCTATATTACATAGATAATAAAGTTGAAGAAAGGTTAACATCATTTTTACAGAACTATAGATACCTTGAGGCTGGCGTGTGACAAGGAATTGCTGGGAGGGGAGTGGCCAGATGAGGCACCCCTTGATGTGAGAGACAGAGTTGGCCATGCCTACCCCATCACATGACCACCAAGACACACCCACAGAACCGATAGTAAAAAAAATTGAAACCTATCACTGCTCTACAAGAAGTGGCTGGGGAATTGAGATGATAGGGAATAAGAAGATGGCTGGATTACAGATTGACCCAAACAGGGCAAGAGCAGCAGGAAATGGCAGGAATCCTGCTGGGCAAATAATAGGTTTTCCAATTGCCTTGATAGCTGAATTGGACATCCAGTTATGAGGCCACAGCTACCACCCCCATAAAAGCTTTACTTATAATTACATGGACTGGGTATATGTGTTTACTTCTCTTCTATCATGTTCTCATCATACGCTAAATAAATAATAATGTGTAAAAGATTATCTACACTGCAAAACAAGAAATGAATATGCTTTGAATATAGGGTCAGTTAACTCTAGAGCTCAAATAAATTTGTTTTCTTTAGTCTCACGTTCCATTGATCAGGTTGTTCTTGTTTTGACTCAGCATTCTGCTTTTCTGTCCATTAGAAATCTCAATTCTAAATGGTTAGGAATCACCTGTAAGTTATCGCAAAATCCCCATCATTTGGATAAATATAGTCCTAGGTAAATCTAAAACATCGTACAAATTTTTAACAAAAAAACCATAGAAAGCTTTTAAAAGTGTTTATTAAATACATCATTTTCTATCTTTAAATAAACATTTGACATTAAAAAATTATATAAAATATTTGTTTGTAATATATATATATATATTAAAAAGAACACAGTTTGAACCAGAATTGCAACTCTCTTAAAAAGCAACTTTAAAAAAAACCGGCAGGGGAATGTGGTTCTTAGGACCTGACTTTAATACTAAACATTTACTGTGCCAGCAAGCAAGTGCTTAAGACAGAACAATTCAATTGCTGCATCCATGCACAATGATAAACCTGGCTCAAAGGTGAGGGGGTGGGGAGGGGGACGGACACTGATCTTCCTTGGAAGCAAGCCAGAGCTGATCCTGTGCTATGGCTCAATGACCTATACAAAGCTAACGCTTAAACCTCAAAACCGCCATTAAGTTCTACTGTAATAAAATAAAAAAGGGAAACTGAGGCCTGCTCACATCAATAAAGCAACTTACAATGCATTGTTCAGCAATAATTCCTCACAGAACCTGATTTGTTACATCCACGTCCTCTTTAAAAAAAAAGTCTATCAACATTGATCTGGTTCATTAACTTTCAAGCAGCAAAGGCAGCAGCATTCCCAGAGACCAGCTCAGAACCTTCACCTACCTTGCCGAAACAGGGAAGGGCAAAATGTCAATTACAGAAGAAGAAAAGCACATGGGTTGAAATGAAGCAGGACGCCAGAATGACTATCCCTTGAAGAGCTGGAATGTTCTCACAAGCAAAGCAAAACAAAAAACCTCTTAAGCATAGAAAGTGCAACATTTCGCTTTGCTTCCCTTCAAAACATGGCTGTAAATATGCAGCTCCCATTTGCTTCTTATAGCTCAACTCTCCACTACAACATGGAAAAAAGAATGAAGGGGTTTAACATCCTGGACAAATCCTTATCTAGAAGAGTCTGGGTCTAAAGCTTAAAAGGCAGAGCTACTTATTTCAAGACAAACACATGGAGCTCTCAGCTGAGCCTCAGAGTTTTGTTGCTCTACTAAAGAAAATGCCTAACCTTTGCAGGTACAGACAATGGACAGGAAGCCATGCTGACTCCTTTGAAGACTAGGGATTCATCTACAACAAAAGAATCTGAAGTTTGTTTCTGCAGCCAAGTTCTAATACTGAAGGACACAGCCAGGCAAAGAATCAGCAAGCAAAGAAGGGGGTTAAGGGCCCCAATCTCAGTCCATGCCTTCCATGCAAGCACATTCTTACTTTATATCTGCTGGGCAAAGTATTATGGGAACACAGATCTACTGAAGTAAAATATAGTTTGAAAAGTCTTTTGGGGAAGGGACACCTTGACCTGATGGAAAAATACAAAAACAGATGCCCCGAAGGCACAGGATTTCAGCCATTCTAGGAGCATGCCCATGCTTGGGACTTTTGCATGCCTACATGTTTGTTCTGCTGTAGAATTTCATTGTTGGTTGTGTTGATGAGGTCTAGAAGACAGAAAATCTAAACAGCAATTCAGCACAGCTACATTTCAAACATGGTTCCACTCACACTCGAAACCCATTTCAGGGGAAAAACAGTTTCCGAGCATCTCTTATCAGTTAACAGTGTCTCAGTAATACTTCCCACGATGTCAAGGGAAACAAAGGAAATAAGACTAATTCTCAATACAACCTGAGTCCTCTTCCATAAGTAATCAGCTGGTGACTTGTACCAGTGATAAAATATAAGGCTCAAAAACATAAATACTCCATGGCTAAATTTTGCTTACAAAAGGCCAATTGCCTCATTCTATAGCTGCTAACTGGAAGACTGTTATTAAACCCCACAAGCCCGCCATAACAATATTCCTTCATATTCTTTACACCTATCCAGCTATTGGCATTCAGAAACACACTTGTTTGTCTCTGAATAGGAAGCCTCCATTTATCACTGAGTAAAACAGATTAATACATAAAGAAAAAGCCACAGCTGTTTTAAAACCATCCTAACCAGTACCCAGCACATTATCTTGTGTAGTATGGAATGGTACTTATTTATTGGCTTGTCGTAAAATCTAAGTAAAATCCATTTGATTACAAAGTTAAAATTTAAGGCTAAAAACTTCTCTCATTTTGTACGGTTGGGTTAAAAATGGATACTGGGAATAAAACTGTAAGCTCCTGGAAAAGTAGATAGCAACTTTCTCTGAACAGTGTGTTATGCGGAGTGCTAACTGGATGGTGTTATGCATAGATGTTGTGCACTGTACTTTGCAACCTACAAAGCTTAAGAGATGGACAAAGTGCCTTAAACGTGAATAGCTGGCATGAGGTTGAGGTCCTGCAGTCTTCAGCAGTTCGAGAGGCCAGAAGCTCTAAAAGAAGTAAGGAGACAATTTTCATCCACGTTCTTTAGCACAGTTGTTCAAATGGCAGAATCCACATCTGATAGATCTGAAGAGGATGCCTCTTCAGGATGCAGATCTGCTCCCTGTCAGAATGGAATAGGCACAGTAGTTCTTAGTAGACCATCTCCATCACACATGGAATTTTGCAGTCCAAGTGACTATCTTTCTTCTCTCAAGCTCCAGTTTGTTGGCTGAATGGCAGAAAAAAGGCAACTTGTATAATGCACTCCAATCTGGGCTAGCGGAAATAAATAGCATCCATTTTCCTGACAAATTCCTT